>NC_090436.1:777742504-778042504 GCF_031143425.1 Pleurodeles waltl
ATCTACTCTAAAAATTCGGGCGAATCAACTCATATAAGGGTTTTATACGCGTAGCATAATCAGGAATGTAAGTTCTGCCAAAATTCAGAAAACTCAACAATGACTGGAGCTTCCGAACTGTATTAGGAGGCCGCAATAAAGCACATTTCTCCAAAAAATGTGGCGCTAAGCTCTTGCCCTCACTCGACAGCTCATATCCCAGGAAAATGACGCTGAGGAAGGCAATCTTCGATTTCTTAAAATTAAATTTATAGCCAATTTCAACAAACCCCACAACAATGCGTGCTACACGCCTTAGATGTTGCAGAATCTCATTGTCTGTCAAATATATGTCATCAACATATGATAACGCTTCAGGGTCCAACTCGTGCAGAATTTCTGTTACACGAGCCGAAAACAGTCCTGGGCTATTCCTATACCCCTGAGGCAAACGACAAAACTTTTTCTGAAAGCCAAACGCACTGAAACTGGTATAGTCCCGACTTTCGGGCGCTATATTTTGGCAGAAAAATCCATTTGAGATATCTAACGTTGTTTTGTATTTTTTACGCACTATATTATTCATAAGCGCTGCGCTATGTGAATTCTGTATTGCATATGTGCGTGTATGACTATTTAAATGTCTGTAATCCACCACTATCCTATATGAATGGTCCGGTTTAGTAACCGGAAATAAGGGATTATTCATCGGCGAGACACAGGGCTCAATTACACCCTGGTACTCCAATTGTGTAAGAATATTCCTAACCGATGCCCTTGCTTCAAATTTGATAGGATACTGCGGCTGCGGCTGAGGTTCACCCTTTATTGGAATTACATGATAAGGTGATTGTCTATCCCACCCCACAGTATTTCTATATAGAGCAGGGCCCTGTGCAAGAGCCCATAATTTACTATAGGACTCCGCTAGTTCTCTCGGAACAAGTGGTGAGAAGGAAGGTGTAATAACCTCTTCCCCCACTGGACAGTCGTGAACAAAGTCAGGCGGCCAATCTTGTTCGGCCAGCAGAACATCATATGATTGTACCACATGGTCCCAAAAGATGGCGTGTACAATGCGGTCAATGTCCCCTTCTAATTGCAGAGTCACCTTATATACTCTATCAGGATCAGAGACTTGCATATCCGCCGTTTCGACTTCTATGAAGTCATCAGTTGCTTTCACCTCCAGATGCTCTAGAAGACTCCGGTGAACTATTGTGACCTCTGCCGCGCTGTCTAACAGTGCCAACGCCCATGTCTTGTTCGTCAAGAGAACTCTCTTCTTGAGCGGCATGTCTAACTGAGACTGCTGCCACTTTCTTCTTTTTAAATTGCTGTTTTTGTTGCAGCGGTTTCTCTTCTTGTTTAATAGAAACCTCCGTTGAGCGTTGTGAATCCTGTCTTGGTTTCACGTACTCAGTTCTCCGCTCTGACCGCCCACCTCTCTCACTTCTCTTCTCTGAGGAGTCCTGAAAGGAACGAGATTGGTGTGTATCAGTATACTGATATCTTTCAGGCGTCTTCAAATTATCCCTATTCCTGAGATTATACCTATTCTGCGGGGTCTCTGGTTGCGGAGACTGTCACCCATCTTTCTTAGGTGTTTGCTGTTGTTTTTTATCCCAGCGCTTTTTAGTACCCTCAGGTTGCTGTTGTTTAGCATTGTCTTTATTATTTTTACCCTGTAATTGGGGTTTTTGTGGTCTAGCCCCTAGGCTATCACGACCAATACTAGAATATGTTTCTGCAATTATTCTCGGGAGTTCCCGCTCTTGACTAATCTGCGGAACGTCCCGAAGACGCATTCGCACTGCTAGCGCTACTGCCTCTCCCTTGAGATTACTCAAAATAATAGAAGAAACCGCAGCAAGATTGCCCATCAACTGCATGCCCAAATCTAAGGCAGGGGCAGCCCCATATTCATCTTGAATTTGTTTAAGCACTTCCGGTAAATTAGCTAACGTCGGTGTACCGTGTGCCGTAGTGTAGAGCGCGGCAAACACCGTGCCCCAGGTATTACAAAGGTCCACCGGAGGAACCATCCCATACGGCAAACACATCGTCAATATTCCATGTTTATCCTGAGGTCCCATACTGTATGGGGAAATACTGCTTCCAGCGTATTAATTTTTTGCGCCAGCCAAAATGGAGTTTCCTCACGTTTAGCCGGTACCTTACCCATAACTGAGTGTACAGTGGCCGGATTGATACCCGGAACCACCGCCTATGGGTGTGCCGGAGCAGCACGCGCTGCATTAGTATTTAATGCCTGCATTACAAACTGAACCAGTCTTCTGTATGTAGTTGCCATGTCTATATATAAACGACGAACGTCAGCCACTGCCAAGTTAGCAACCGCAGAATATGGTGTGTAAGTAGCCAATAAAGGCCAGGTCGGACCATCATTACTCAGTGGACCTAACCTTACCTGTGCTACTGTGTGTGGGAGGGCGCCATCAAGCCAATTATGGTGTTCTTGATAAGATAAAGGTATCTCTAAGTATGCATATGCCCTGTACTGTCCAGGGACATTCGCAACAGTATATTCGTGAAAAGTGTTTGTACCCCCATCAACTGCTGGAAATACGACCCAAGAATTAAAAAGTTCTGCTCTATAGGCTGCATGGGCATCCACCACAAAAGTGACCGGACCCCCCTGGACCATCAGGTCATGTGCCACCAGATGTCCTGTGAGCGGTTGTCGCATATTTATTGCTATATTCACTACATTAGGATTCGCCATTTGTAAAAAACAGCACTAGGTCAGAGAAGGCACACCAATATCGGGTTTTCCTTTTAAAGTTCAAGCTTGAACAACCAACCACTAAGTAATAGGATGTACCTATCCCGTGGTGGCGGAAACCCTCATCCCCACGGACGTCTCCGCTTACGGAACCGAGGAGTCAATATATATATATGAGACCGAGAGAGTCAGCCGGACCTATAAATTAGAGCCAGACCAATCGTTGGCGGCGCCATGTCGCGTGGGCTCTCATTATCCTAAATGAGACTACTGGATTTCTAGGCAGCAGGATCGATCACGGTGTGGGGGACTGAGTCGGACCCACGTGTAAGGAACTCTGTCACCCTAAATCCGGTTTGTGCTCCGGATAACTAGCAGTGCCTCATTTCTCCCAAGGGGAAGAGATGATTGGGCAGCCGAGCGCATGACATCTTTGGAACTTCTCAGGGAAGTCGTGGTCACTCAGATCCAAACCAACTCTCTCATTTACAGTATGATCTCATATACAAATGACAAAGGCAGTATAAGTTTTATATAATGTTTTAATAAAACGACTGCATTTTAGATAATGAGGCGTGAGCCGCAATAACCAGAACGATACAACACGGTAGGTTTGAAATAGTCACCAGGAGAGTAAAACATAAGAACAAAGCTATCATGGTGTCTAATAGTTTCTACTCTTCCTCTGCTTGGTCTGTTTCGAGCACAGCATGTTAAGCTTCTAACTTGCCTTTCTGAATCCCTGGGGAGACATCAGCCCTCATACTTGAGCAAAGGCCTGTGATCTTGGTTCAGCATCTGCAACGAGGCAGTCAGCGTCTAGTTGTGGTTCCCTGGTCGGAATCTCCCTCCTGCGTGTATTGGGACAAGGAAGTGTTTTTATAACTAACATGTCAGCGTGATCACAAAATGTCCCTACGCAGGAATGCCAAAGACTAAACTCCTACCACGTCTATCGGCAATGTACCAGACTGTATCCTTGACTGAAGCACAGAGTGAACAAGAATGTGTTATGGAGAACTCCAGTGCTGAAGTAGGCTAAACAGTGTGATATGAATATAAAACAAGACCGTAGAACTGGCTATTTGAAAAATAACAGTACGAAGCCTAATAAAAAGCATGTAGAGCAAAGTGCACAAAGGCTCTAAGCTGCAAGCAAATGAATAAAAATACATCCAGGGCAAAGTGCACAAAGGCCTAAAGCCTGAAGCTAATGCGCAAAGGATACATAAAACTAACCACACTACAGTTCACTGTACAATGTCCTCATCATCCGGCTCACCAGGTATTGAAAATGTTGCATCTTCTTCTCCAGTCAGTGCTTCTATTGTTCGAGTCCTGGTAAAGTACATTGAATCTGTCTTACACCAAACTTGTTACATATCCTAGTCCCTCATCTCCTGTTGGTCGGTACATTGCAGAAAATTGTAGCTATGCCGATTTTATTAATGTATGCAGTTCAGGGACAGTCCCTGCACCAGCTTCTCTGCAGTGCGCTAGAAATTCAGCTTCTGTATGAGGCCTGGAAAACTAGGCCACAACTTCGCCTAAGTTAACTCTACAACATAATGCAAAACATAGGTTATACATCTTAATATAACATACTACTACATTATTATTATACATTTTCATTATATCACACATTTTTTGTCCTTTTAGTACAAGTTCGTATAAGTGGCTGCCATTAAACGTGGTCACATTTTCAAACGTGCACATTAATTTGTCTCTACCATTAATTTCTCTGTGAACTTTTTATAAACATAACATATAAGCATTTATTGATAATTTCTAATTAGCATATCTGCTTCGACACCAGACACACACACAGCACCACCTTCACCTCCTGCCACAGACTCAAATTTACCCACACCTCAGAGACCTCCACTGCCTCTCTTTCCAGAAGAGCTGTCAGTTCAAGATACTCACGCATGCCTACACGCGCTTCACAACCACCGAACGTCTTTCATCAACCATAGACTGATCCTCCACCTGCACAGAAGACACCCTTTTTTATCCCCTCAATCAGAGCCCGGTCCTCGGGTGCGATGCTGCCACACTGTATTGTGAAGCCTGGTGGCACTCTACACCTTCCCTGAATCAGCCAGCAAGGAGCATTAACCTGTAGTGTCCTGCTGGACACGTTCTAGTCTTTTGCCAGCCACTCTGCTGAGGGCAGGCCTTCTGTCTACACCCCACACCCACCCAACACAGGCGTCACCGGTCAGGTGACCCTGCCAATAAAAAGGGCCGGGCGCACGTGCCCAGGGCCAGTTGCAGATACCAAGAAACTGTGCCCGTGTCGTCTCTCTCTTAGTAGCATGGGGGCCTAGGTCCCCAACACTACATTGGCGATGAGAGGGTCCGATCCCACGTGGCAAGGAGCATCTTCTGCGATGTGCTGGGGGAGAAGAAGGCCGTCGCAGCCCCAGCCCAGGGCCGCCCCCCCCTTTTAAAGATAATGCCAGAAGCGCGCGACCTGCAGCGTGCATGAAAGAAGCTGCGGCTGCCGCATGTGAAGTACATGGTGCAATCGGGCACCAGGAATAAAGAAGACGACCGGGGGCCGTGTCCCCCCTCTCTCCTTTAAGCTGTCGCGTGCCGTGAGGAGAAGGAGAGCAAGGTGCCAAATTGGGGTTGGGGCCGGTCGCCCCTTTTCCTTTTAAATAAAGGTGCTCTCGCGCACCGAAGAAATTGCCCAGGGTCGCCCCCCCCCTTTTTTACAAATAGCGCCAGAAGTGCGCAGCCCGCAGCGTGCATGAAAGAAGCTGCGCCCGCGTGTGAAGAAAATGGTGCTGTTGTGCACAGAGTGAAAATGCACGGAACCGCCCCCACCTGTCAGCTGAAGCACGCCCCCAGCCTTGACAAGTCTGCTGGGGCCGCACACAACAAAAGAAGCAAAGTCACAGAGAACGTCGGTGCAGACACGCACCGAAAACTTGAAATACATGGTGCTGACACGCACCAAACACAAGATAATTGCTAAAGGCCGCGCCCCCACCTCCAAGAAATGAATGAAGAAGTGAGGTGCTTACACGCACCCACAGAGAATAGTGCCCAGAGCCCCCAAACCCCCCACTGAAAACGTCGTAGTGTCAGACAGCCTCTTTCAATCAGGCTAAAAGAAGAAAAAATATATATACATTTTGGAGAAAAAAAAAGAAGACAGAAAAGTGGAAAAGAAAGGAAAATACATTTACCTGCAGCTTCTGCAGTCTCCTCCAGAGCCCCCTCCAGCCTGGACCCTCTCCGGTGTCTGTCTCCAATCAACAAGGCACAAGAGGAAGAAAGAGTGTCTTTCAAACATGGAAAGGTACACTAGTGGCATCCAGTGGCCAAAGTTGGTACTGCACCCTATTCCTGTGTTAAAAGGAAAACAAGATTAGATGAAGGCAAGTCTACAGCAGCACTTTCAGAAAGTGACTGCTCCAAACCAAGAGTGCGCCCCTGGACAGAAATGGCGCAGAAGATGGAAACAGCGAAGAAGAAGGACGCGACGTGGACGGCGCTGCACAGGGAAGGAGAAGACTGAAGCTGCTCCAACCAAGCTGCACCCATGAGAAATGGACGTGAGTGCCACGTAAGGCACGAAGAGTGCGCACATGGACAGCGCAGCCCCTGGCGGCCATCCACCGCCATCGCCGAAAGAACGCCACAAGTCTCAGCAGTGATGGACATCACCGCAGGACAAGAAAGGGACATGCCAGACAATAACAAAGGACGCCCAGAAAAGAAAAGAGACTATGAGCCAGATGTAGCAAAGGATTTGCGCCTCGCAAACGACGAAAATCGCCGTTTGCGAGGCGCAAATGCCTCTTTGCTATGCAGAAATGCATATTGCGAGTCGGGACCGACTCGCAATATGCATTTCAGAATCGCAAATAGGAAGGGGTGTTCCCTTCCTATTTGCGATTCCGAGTGGTATGCAATACCATTTGCGACCGCATATGCGGTCGCAAATGGTGTCGCAGTTACCATCCACTTCAAGTGGATGGTAACCCGCTCGCAAATTGAAAGGGGTCCCCATGGGACCCCTTCCACTTTGTGAATGGACCCACAAATATTTTTTCAGGGTAGGTAGTGGTCCAAGGGACCACTACCTGCCCTGAAAAAAAAACGAAACTAAAGGTTTCATTTTTTTTTTTAAGTGCAGCTCGTTTTCCTTTAAGGAAAACGGCTACACTTAAAAAAAAAAAAAACTGCTTTATTGAAAGCAGTCACGAACATGGAGGTCTGCTGACGACAGCAGGCCTCCATGTTTGCGAGTGCCTAGACTCGGTATGGGGCCGCAATTTGCGACCCACCTCATTAATATTAATGAGGTGGGTCTTTGCGACCCCATACCGACTCGCAGAAGGTGTCTGAGACACCTTTCTGCATAACATTTTGCGAGTTGCAAATTGCGAGTCGCTAGTACTCGCAATTTGCAAGTCGCAAAATGTTATTTTGCTACATCTGGCCATATGTCACATGTGCAGAGAGCTGCACCAGAGAACGTGACGACATGGAAAAGCGCCCACAAAATTGGAGAGAGCACCCGAGAGCATGACATAACGCACAGGACAAGAGGCCGTGCCAGCCGGCCTTTCTGCAACACAAGATGGCCACCGTTGGCCCATCACTCAGAAGGTCATCTGAAGCGACCAACCCTGCAAAGCACACAAAGACTTCAAGCAGGACCCAGTGCCGAGAAGGCACTGCCTTAAGCCGCAAGCACTGCGTCCTCCAATGAAGAAGAAGCAGAAAAGAAAGTGACCCGCCGTCACTGCCCTGCAACGGGCCGGAGACTCAGCAAGGAGTGTCCTCCCCCACACTGCCTCAAGACGGAGTTGGCAGTGACTCGCAAGAGGAGAGTCGCACACCCTGAGTGGCACGATGCCACCACTGCAACACGTGGAAGAGCCCCTAGTCTTTCGGCAGGACAGGACCTTCGGAAGGTCCACAAGAAAGGGAGACAAGTGGCCAGACGCCACAACAAAGGAGAAGAAAGTGGTGGCGTAGCACCACGCTTTGAAGAAGGAAGAAAGGAGACTGTGTGTGTGACATCACCTGTCACACTGCAACAAAGAAAGGAGACTGTGTGACATCACCTGTCACACTGCAGCACCTGACGACCACAGAAGAAAAAGAACGGAAGATCAACAGGGTGGAGAGATGGAGGACTCACACAACAAAGGAAGAGTGCACCCACAGACAAGACAGCCACCGGGGTGCGGTGACTTCACTGGAGACAGCTCAGCGGGAGTGCAAAAATGTAAGACGCCATGCGCGAACCGCGTACTTACCCCACACGTCAAAGGTGACCATCCAAGCCACCTGTCATCGGCTGCCTGAAGCAGATGGCACCACTGCTAGCATCTGCACATGAGCAAAAGAAAGACTGCACTCGCTATGACGAAGTTACTCCAATCACCCTTACTCCAGCAACATCACTTGTCGTCCAGGTCTCCAAATGGCAAACATCATCATTGCCATGTGCATCACGGTATCCATCAAAGGAGCAGTTAAACAACCAGACTGGAGTCCTACACCTCTGCTTTAATGCTCTGAAGAACCAGTCAACCAATGACCAACTGCTCGCCCTGACTGTATCCTGCTCTCGGTGACAAGAGCAAGTCGTGACCTAGACCCATCTACCCCTGCAATTGTACGAGCGACTAGGCAGTGGCTCCTAGGAGGTCTTGCAGCTACCCTATGTGGCACACGAGCAGCCCCAGCGCAGACCACAAGCAGTCCCGTGACAACCCAGACAAGGGGCCTCTTAAGCTTGAGAGAGGACTGGACATTGCCCCACCGATGAAGTCAAAGAGACAAACAGGGCTGTGCAATGGAGATTCCAACAGGTCACAGCACACCAAGACTGTCTTCAGTGAATTAACATGACACCAACAAGACACCCTCCAGGCAAAGTGATAGACAATTGCCCTGAGATCGTCTGAGAGCCCACATGCACCTGATCCATGTCGGCAAGCGCCCTGACCACGGAACATCCACCCTTGTGGTTGCACAAATGATTTGACCATGGCTCCTGTCGGAGAGCCTGCAGCGGCCGGCAGATGGCCCACACGCAGCCCAGCACAGTCCATGCCTATCCTGTGGCAAACCCTTCGAAAAGGCCTCGAGGAAGTTCCATAGTGAAGAATCCAAAACCGAGAGGTGGTCTGGAAGCAGCTTAGCTATCAGAGGGTCAGAACGTACAAAGGTTTCAGAGGAGGACCTCACGCCATCACAGATGTCATCCGTATTCAAGGGATTGGCCTTCGTGAAGCCAGGATGTCTCGGCAAGCAGATTCACAGTAGACTCCACCAACGCTCGTGATGCACCCAATTCGGGTGATGCACCCAATTCGAATGACACACCCAATTCAAATGACACACCCTGTTTGAACAAATTGCACTGTAAACACCACCAGCCTCGCCACGAGTGCCCACAGGACTGAACCACAACGCATCAGTGGGGCATTTAACCAACCATCTGACTGTCAGAGTCCAGACTTCTTCCACACAGTGTTCGTGCCCGGCTGTGACTGGTTAAATCATGAACTCGTGCAGAAGGATCTGTGTGCTCCCAGCTGCACCTGCCCACTGTAATCCTGCGGCCTGCCTTCTTGAGGCCGAGAGACAGATGGTGGTGTTTTTGTTACTGTGTTTTATTTTACAGGTTGAACTTTGTTTTGTTCCTCAATAAAGTTTTGGAGGAATGTAGTATCCTGCTGGACACGTTCTAGTCTTTTGCCAGCCACTCTGCTGAGGGCTGGCCTTCTGTCTACACCCCACACCTACCCAACACAGGCGTCACCGGTCAGGTGACCCTGCCAATAAAAAGGGCCGGGCACACGTGCCCAGGGCCAGTTGCAGATACCAAGAAACTGTGTCCGTGTCCTCACTCTCTTAGTAGCATGGGGGCCTAGGGCCCCAACACTACATAACCCACTGATCCATCTCGTCTGCTGATTAAAAACGCTTGAATTTGCTCCCCCGGATTAAAATTAAGGCTTCCTTGGCTGCACCAAACGCACAGATTAAGTTACGGATTTCTCGAAAAATACAAACACGTGAAAATCTAACCAAAAAAACATTTGCCGGTCTAAAACTCGCCGAGTTTAAATGTTTTGTCAAAACAGTTCTAAATCGGAATAGATTACAGTAGATTGCTAGCATGAATCGTCAAGCTTCGAGTTCTGTTTATTGTGACTCCACAATAGGAGCATGAACCGCTCTCGCTGCCATAACCCCAGGCTCTCTGTGGCTCCGCCCTGCACAGCTCTTCACGTTGCGCTCTCCTCCCTCCTCGCCTGAGCCCAACAGGGGCCAGGGTGGCACACTCCGAGGCACAAGCGGCGGCGCTATGGCCTTGCCCCAACCACCCGTCACCCAGCAGATCCAGAGGGAGCCCAGGCGGCTGAGGGGGATTCCTGCTGCCCACCTGCCCAGAGCAGCACAGTTGGCAGAGGCGGCTCTCTGCCCGGTGGTGGACCGGACCGGGACTCACCTGCCCTTCGGGGACCTCTTCCGGGAGCAGAGGGCACTGATTGTGTTTGTTCGGGTAAGTGTGTAGATAGCGCAGCCACCCTAACAAATGATTTCAGGAGAATGAGGCACATTGAACCTTTGCAGGAAACCACATACTCGCCCACGCATGCTGGATTACCCAATAAGGACATGCGAGCTTCTCTGGGGCATGGATTTTCTAAAGCGCCTACATGCAGTGGACAGTTGAATGAGTGTCTAAGGACTGCAAAACCGTCCATAATATTGAGCTAATTTGTTTGTAAACCGCCGTGATAACTTTCCGTTGTGAAAAGAAAAACACAGGAGTTTCATCAATGTTTCCGATGCCAGTTCTTAAACTCTTGCCAAGTATGACACTTACAACACGCCAAGACTGCATGAAGCAGGAAGGCTGATTGATGTATGTGTCAAGCAAACAACATAGCCACGTTGTGTTAAAATTTGGCACAGCCATGCATATGGTATTCAAATAAAAGAAAACAAAAAAAGATATAGTACAAACAACACTAATGAATCAAAATTACCCGGAAGAATTATTAAAGTACTGTGCCCTTACATAGCCGTGGGCGGAAGGTGCTTTTTTGTGGCAATAAGCTAGTAGTACTGAGCTTCTGGTGTTTGTTTGAAGGTTGATCAACGTTTGCGAACACTTTACCCGTGTTATTTTCTGTTTGGGATTCTCATTGTTTTCAGCAGACTTGAAAGAACCGAAGCCGTGCCAAGCTTGTTGCTTAGCAAACGTTTGTTTCTGATGATTCTTTTATTTTTTTTTTACCCTCCAGCATTTCCTGTGTTACACCACAAAAGAATATGTGGAAGATCTTGCCAAAGTTCCCAAGAGTTTTTTGACAGTAAGTTACCATTCCATATGCATGTTTAATACATGAGCCTTTATAATACATGGGAGTCTGCAATCCCTATACAAATACATGTCTCTAATTTCTTTTTAAAAGGCGACTTGTGACACTCCCAGTCGCCTAATATAAAGAAATAGCATAGCTGCTCAACTTTAATTTATTTCACTTGAGTTCTGACATCTCAGTTCCTGCTGCCTGAGCCAGCTGCCCAGGGAAAGTCAGGTTTTGTCATATAGCATAATTAAAGCCACAGTTTAAAGAACAAAAAAGAAATATGGAATTCCTTTCTTCTGCTCTGTTTTTCTATCTGTACAGTGCCAAGTAGTAGGGAGATGTTTGTAGCCACACGTTTATTTCTTCTATACTTCTTAAGGAATTCTAGAAAATTAGTCCTTCTGTATGTATCTACACTTTCTGTTTTCCTAAACAGACTTGTATTAAACAAATTCTAATATCTTTTTTTACAAAACTAACAGCTTTTTTGATGTGTTTAATTTCACACTTAAGATTCTATTTTTATTCTTCATGTTTGCAAATATGCTGTCTCTTTCATATGAAATAGCTAATCACCAAGGATTTTAGGTGTTTGTAGGAAAGTTATTGGTGTGACCATGTATTATAGAATACAGGATAAGGATATTGCACGTCATCTCGGAGTCCCATAATCTTACTCCTTGTCCTTATAATGTAGGTCATGGGTTACTTTATCAACAGACCACAGGCTGTCCTCTACCTTTAGCGTTTAACTGGAGGGAGGAAGTTTGCTTACTCATGCCACACATATTTTAAAGTTTCTGGAGATAGCTTCTGACTCTTAAGGCTAGGCCTAAGTATTGTGTCATCTTCATTAGCTATGACATAAACACATCTGGATGCTATGCTGAGAAATCCAGGGTGATTTACAATTTTGTTTTGTGTATAAAGCAAGTATGTATGCTTTGCATGTTGGTGGCGGTGTAGCAGTGAAAGATACCAGATGACATATTACTGTATTTGGAATCGAGTTTGTGCATAGAAGATACCTTTTTAATTGTGCCAGTGACAACATGCCTATCGTCACGGTGTATACATGCATGCGTCTGTACCAGGTGGCACGCTACATCCATTTCCAACTTAGTTTTATTCAACCTGACCAAGGCAGTTAACTAGTGTTATAGTTACTGGAATTAAATGTGTATCCCCCATTGTCTTACGCCTTTGGGAAGATTGAGGATGGGATCTCAACAAGTGCCTCAATTCAGCCCTCCTGGAGGAGTCCGAGTTGCATCAACATTGTCTCAGCTGCATTAGTGGGCCTTGCTGGAATGACTGTCGCTGTTGGTGAGGACTGGCTTACTGTCAAAAAGTCCTATTGTTCCCATTTTTGGTCATCACTGGACAGCAACTGTGAGTCAATTTGCTTGCCTCTATATCAGATGTCAATGGATGTAATTGAACTTTCTTAAGAGGTACCACCTTGTTCATGCCATGCACTGCTGTCACCATTCTGTCCTTAATGGAAGTTTTTGTCCATGGGCCACACTCAAAAGGTGTGAAGCATTTCCCTTCAAGACGTCTTTCTCTCACAAGAGCTTCATATCCATCACAGATGTCTACTTATTTGCTCTTTGCCTTTTACCAGCCAGCTCATTGTTTATGTCTCTCATGTGACTTGCACTGGGGTCCAGGTGTCGAGGGACTCACTTAGGAGCTACTGGAATTATATCTCTGATGCCATGGCCAATATTATTGTGTCATAGTATTTGTATAGTGCTTACTACCCTATGAGCGGTGCTGAAGCACTTCACCCTTGCTTGCTGCATCACTGAATTCAAGCTAGCCTGGCTGATGAAGGGTGATACCCTGAAACCGGTCCCAGGATGCTTGTTTCCTTTCCAGGGAGGACCTGGCTTAGCAGTTCGGGCTGGACTGTTCCCATGAGGAACAGGGTCAAGACTGATTTGCATATGGCTGGGTCTAAACTGGGGTGACGTGGCAAGCAAAATAACAATGGATTAAACCCAGATCTGTGACTGGGTGTGAGTGTTTGAAAAGTTTCAACACTCTGTCCATCATTTTATTTTGTTTTGTGATGTTGCCCAAAGGACTCACCTGACTGCTTTGCTGTAAAGGACTGCTGCCTTGATGTTGCCCTGCTGCCTTGCTGCCCTCTGGCTCTTCTGAGAAGTGCTCTCCAAGGGCTTGGATCGAGCTTGCCTCCTGTTTCCTGAAGTCTTGTGGCAAAAAATACTTCATTTCTGCAAATAACTCCTTATGTGACGGAAATCGACGCACATCCTGTGCTGCGGAGAGAAAATCGCTGAACCGGAACGACGCAGTCCGCCTCCCTGAGTGGAGATCGGCGCAGCACCAGCATTGCGACTGGAACTTCGAAGCACAGCCCACCGGATCGATGCATTGCCGAGCCGGAACGACACAGCCCAACTTCATGTAAGAGGAATCGACGAAGCGCCTGCCATGTGACAAATTTCCCCACATCTCCCACCAGATCGACGCAGCTCCTGTGAGTTCATCCTGCACGCCCAGGATTTCTCCGTATCGTCCATGGGGCGTCCAAATACCCCGCAACCCGAAGAGGATCCAAGTCTGCATGCCGGAAATCGACACAAAGCCCTTGCTGTGTGGAAAAGCATTGACGCGTTCTCTGTGTGCTCCCAAAGAAACCAACGCACACCTCCTCGTTTTCCACGCATCTCCTCCTCTGTGGTCCCGTGTGGATAATTTTGACGCAAACCAGGTACTTTGCACTCGCAAGCGTCCATTGTTGTTTTTAAGAACTAAAGACTGTCATTACAAAAGTGATATTTCAACTTGTATATATCAAATCTGGATCATTTTGACCTTAATCTACTCAGATAAATATTCTATATGTTTGTAAACCTGCGTGGTGTAATTTTGTGGGGTTAGAGTGACCATTGATGGAACTGGGTGCAAGCTGAGGATGTGCGATGATTGATTGCTGGCCCCAAGGGTCTAGCTGCAGACCAGCCAAGGGATTTTAGATTTAAGAACTTTTTTATTAACTTTTTATAGGAAATAAGAACAGTACAACTTCTCCCACCTACAACCACTGGCCGGTGGGGAGCACATATAAAACGAGGGAAATGGTGGGGGGGATAGGGATAAAGATAGAGAAAATGAGGGGGAGTGAGGATAAGGCACCTTTATTTGCATTGTGACAGTTACATTACTCAATGGGTAAACTAAAAATGTACATTGCAAGCGAGGGGTCTCTCACTGGAAGCACATTATTCAGAGTAAGTAAGGGAGGTCTCCAGTGGTACATGTTAGTCGGAGAATACATTGGTATAATGGGCATGTTAGTTCCCTGAATTCGTCTGACATATATTGGATACAGGGGCCCCAGGTTTTTTCGAAAAGGGACAGCAGGCCAGTTACTGCTGCTGTCAGTTTTTCCATTCCCATAAGAGCCCATAGTTTGTGCAGGCAATCAGTGTGAGTGGGAATGGCGTCTGAACCCCATAGTGAAAGTAGTAGGTGCTTAGCTGCCCCCAGAGACAGAGAGATAGCCTGAACCTTAGGTGTGCGAAATGGGTTTGTTTGGGAATTGGGGAGGCCCAGCAACACGTAGCTAGGAAACCTTGGTATGTTAGTGTCATATATTTTGGCTACCACTTGCAGGATGGTTTTCCAGAAGAAAGCAATTTTAGGCAGTGCCACAAAATTTGCGTAAGTGTGCCTTCCTGCCTGCGTTGACGCCAAAACTTGCCATCGACAGTTACCCTCCACTTGGCAACCCTCGCAGGTGTATAGTACATTTAGTGGGCTATTTTCCCAAAAATGTCTTTGGTATTCGTGGTGCACGCAGTGACTCGTGCCCAGTGTACGACATCTCGCCATTACCTGTATGTCAAAGTGCGTTTGCATTCTGTCTCCCATCTACACCTTGCTGATGTTTTGGACAGCTCAGGTGGTGAGAGTAAAAAAGCGTAAATATCGGACAGGAGTCGCTTATCCGTCTCACCATTAGCAACCATTCTTCAAATCGCGAGAGGGGTCAGCTCGCATGTGGGCGGACCGCGGAGGTTACCCAGTGGTGGACCACCAGGTATTGCCAGTGAGTGGAGGCTGAGACCGTATCCTTCTTGGAGGTGGTTAAAATCCATGACCCCTTCCTCATCAATGAGATCACCTGTCCTCTTACAATTTGAATACTGCCAGACTGCGAATGAGGATTTTCTCTGTACAGGTAGAAAGTCTGGGTTTCCAATGAGCGGTGTCTGTGGGGAGATCGGTGTGGACACCCCTTTCCTAACCTGTACCTTGTCGATAAAGCACCAGTACTTAGCCATGAGTGGTCGTGCCCATTCAACCATATAATGCAACTGAGCTGCGTGGTAGTAGCTCAGCAAGTGTGGAACCCTGAGTCCTCGCTTAGTCTGTGGCAGGTAGGCCTGAGCCTTTGCCATTCTAGCCCTCTTGCCATCCCAGATGTATTCCCAGATAAGCATTTGCAGTTTGTCTAATAGGTTGGGGAGTGGTTGCAAAGGTAAAGTCTGCATAATGTAGAGTACCTTAAGCAAGAGTGTTATCTTAATCGCAGCTAAAACGGCCAAGCCAGGAGAAACCATGTGCTTCGTCAAATCCGAGCGTGCAGTACTTAGGATCGTATTATAATTGTTTTCTACTGTAGCCTACAGCGTAGGTAATACCCACAGGCCTAGATAAGTAATCCCTTGCGTGGCCTACGAAAAGTGGAGGGTAGGCTCTAAGGAGGCCCTTTCAGCTTCCTGTGTAGTGAGTTTCAAAATGGACGATTTAGTGAGATCTGTGAGATCGGTTTAAAAACTGGATGCCTCACCAAAACACATCAGCTCTGCCATTACCATTGGGAGGGAGGACTGAGGATGGAACAAGTGGAGGAGCACATCGTCTGCATAAAGAGCCAATTTATGAGATCTGCCGACCATCGGTATGCCAGATATGTCTGGATGCCACCTTATATGCTCAGCAAAGGGTTCCACAGCCAAGGGACTTTTTAGTACTAACTGAGGTTTGCTGAGTGCTAGCTTATGGCTGGCAGAGGTTTAGTTTGGAATCTTCTAGAGTTACCTAAGGGTTGTTATTGGTTGGATGATAGGCTATGAGGGCCTGATGAATCTCATTGAGGGTTGGATGAGGTAAATGCGACTACTAGCTTAGCGTTTTTGAGAGCCAGAATATGAACTGTCATGGCAAGCTGAGGCCGGAGATGTCAATTTGGAATAGCCAAGTGTAGCAGATGCTATGCCGGATTGCCTTTGGTTACCCCTGGCACTGCTCTTGCTACACCTGGTATCAGAGGTCATGAAGGCAGCAGCTGAAATAGAAAATAAACTGAGGCCCTAAGAGTCCTATTTACATTGTGTAGTTTCCACTCATTACTCTTCCTGTAGCCTCTTAGGAACATTTAAGAGAATAACAACGGGACAAGGAGTCAACCCTGCAATGTTGTTAGGAGTCAAAGTTTGTACAAGGTCTCCCTTTTGCTATCTCTTGTAAATGGTCATTCATGGCAAAGGCAGATCGTAAGAGCTGAGTGAGGATGGCTACACACTTGGAGACTCCCCTGTGTATATAGAAGTCTGTTTGGAGGGATGGCTTGCACAAGGTCTCTGAGGCACGACAAGAAGCTGCAAGGCATGGCAGAGGCTACAACAGAAGCCCTTGGTTTCAACATCTCTCTTGCCTTAATTGGTGGTGGCAGGAGTAGGCAGGCCTCTGTTCTCACCTTTGCTGTGGCACACAATTGTGAAAAGAAGGGCCTAGTCAAAGGCCCTTTCCTCATACACCTAGCTTTATATATGTTTGAGGAGAGGATAACCTACTGTATGCCTATGCCATCCCATTTGTCTCTCTGCTGCCCAGGTAATACCTATTATTTTGCCTTGATGATGTTCATGCTGCCCCTATTTTAAATGTGAATAAAACGTGCACTGCTGCTCCTGCCCCCTTGGTTTGTTTGGAGTGAATTACTCTTGCTGCTGATGCTGTGTCCCCTATTGGGCACACTCTACATTTTGTGTTTTTATGGTGTAGCGACATGCACCACTGAACAGCATGCTTGTTTTGATACTTATACATAGAATAGTAACTAATTAAACTCACAAAGGTGCTTGGTTTGTGCAAACAAGGCCATTAAAAGAGTAGAAACTGTTGGAAACTGGAATGTGGGCTAATACAGTAAGAACTATTGTTGGAAAACCAGATTTGTATAAATGTAAAATTAACATTATATGCTGTGACTGTAACAGCAAACAGTGCCATCAAGTGTTTTAGACAGAGGGAAGAATGAGCGGAATTATAATTGGATTCCATATACCTCACACAAAGCACAATATTTAAGGACTGACCATCTCAAATAGTGTTTTCGAGACCTTGCAGCCACTTAAGGTGATCTCTGTGAACATAAGCAGAACTGACTTCGTCAAGAAAAATGTCACAGGCTATTGGGCCTATCCTGGTTCCTTCATGGAGGATGGTCAAGGGAGAATGTTGTTCTCTGGTTCATCAAGTAAGGTTCCTAGCCAAAATCAAAGTCACCTAAAAACAACAACTTAATCACTTGTCCATGCAACAGTGCTCATAATGAGTGAAGCCATTGCAGGTTTTGGTGGTCTGAATAAATGGTCAGGCCACGGGGAAGTAATGCTTCCAATCTTGGATGGATGCTCTAATGGCTAATAGCTCATTCATGCTGGTAATATTTTGTTCAGAAGGGAAAAGATTTTGGGAGAAAAACATATGAGGGTAAAGTTCTCCAGTCTTTGGGTCTCACAAATTTAAAAGCATCAGCCTCCATATACTGAAGTGCAAGGTCTGGGTGCCTAAGGATAGGCACGGAGGTGAAACCCTCCTCTTTCAACGTTTAGAAGGCTGTTTCTACTTTTGGGATCTACTTTGACATAAGGGTGAAGCCAGTTGAAAATGCCTTCCACCATCTTTGACTAGTGGGATGATGATAAAAGCTTAGAAATTAAACATTCCTAATTTGTATATTTTCAAGCTTAGAGAAACAACAGTGCTCATGTAGATATTGAGTGACAGCCATCATCTATTTTGCTTAGCTTTAGTACTGGAGTAGATTAAAATATCACACATGTGGATGATCACACAACCATTCAAAAAGTAAAAAATAAAATTGAATGCCTCTGGAGCTTTACAGAGCCTGAAAGACATAGCAGAGGACTCATGAAGACTGTGTTTCGTATGATATGTGGTCTTCCAGCCCTTTCCATCTTGGACTCTGACAAGATGTTACATCTCTTATAGGTCCAGTTTTGTATAAATAACTGCATGTCATATTTGGTCCAGGAGTACTGGGACGAAGGTTAATAAGTACCTCTTCTTTACAGTGGCTTATTCCAGGCACTGTAGTATATTCATGGCCTAAGTTCTCTATTTGTTGTTTTATGTGACAAAAATAGTGTCGAGGACACTGGAGATGTTGAGTATTGGATTAACCCATTCACCAAGAGCGTCTTTAGATACTCTTGCAGATGTTCATTTTCTTTCTCTGTTAAGGCATATACTCAGCTGCAAGGTAAGATTGACCTTGGTTAGAAACAGTAGCCAAGGCTGTTGTAGATGGTGCTACATAAGTTTTGCCAGAGCTAAGGTGCCTACAGAACCATTGACCTTGGTATAAGTGGATTTCAAAAAGGCCTTTGACGTTCATTGTTTCTTTATTCTCTAAGTCCTTCATAAAATGATGTTTGTACTGTTTTTCCTTAGTTGTGTTAAACCCTGTATCCTAAGCCATGGTCACAAATTAGACTCAACAGGGCACTCTCATCACTCTCCCCAATATAGAGAGGCACTCAGTGGGGTTACCCACGTTGTCTGCTTCTTTTTGCCCTACTTATTGAACTGCTAGCAGGGTGACTTTGGTAAGGTGCTGAGATTTGGGGGTTCAAACAGGCAAACAGTACAGAAGATAGTCTCTATTCTTATTGATGTATTTACTAGAGCCTCAGTGCTCAGTCACCAGATTTTTTGAGATCTTTCATATTCATGTCAACGCATTTTGCCTTCATATAATCTGAACTAAAAATACATATGTGATGATTAAAGTTGGTTGGTTAGACTGGCCAGCCTATCCATTGCTGCAACGGGTGACAGACCACTTTAAATATCTGGGTATTCACATTGCTAGGGCCCTGCGTTGACATGGGATTTCAATAACTTATGCGCCACACAAGTACAGACCTTTAACCTGGGGTTACTCTCCGTTTTTCACAATGAGCTAAGTCGGCCTGCTTAAGATGAGATATATATATATATATATATGTGTATATATATATATATATTCCACAAAATGTTCCCGAAATATCGAGTCTCTATGTAGCGGTCTTGGCACGGGATCGGGAATCCCATTAAATTGCTTCCAATACATCCTTATCCATTTAACGGAAAGGACCAAGACACCTTCGGTAGTTGCAAAAAATTTTTTATTATCAGAAGTACAAAAAGACCTCCTCCCAACGCGTTTCAGCCGTAGCCTTGTTCACGGATGGGGGATTGCTCAATACATCATGTTTAAATACACAACCCATAAACATAAAAGAAAGACTCATTCTCAAATACATCAATACAATTTTTTTTTTAAAAGTGGGCTCCATCTTGTAAGGACTCCTAGACATGATAAATCCATATAGGTGCTTGGATCAGTCAATTAACTATGGCTTATAATCCATTACTAATATATACAAATTCATAATCCTTAGTCAATTGTGTCAAAATTATTTAAATTCTCCATCTCATAGATAATTAACTCAATCTAAACCAAGTCCCCATAATCTTAATCACCATCACTGTCTTTACTTAATATTTCCCACCAGAATTGTATATTTTGAGTCTCCAAACCCCCAACATAAACCCTTAAAATACCATACATTTTCAAAAAACAGCTCGATTACGTTGTTAAATATTATAAACAAGTAAGAAAAAAGAAGAAAAATAGAACATTGGACACAACATTGGACACATTGACAGCATGTGTGAATTGGAATCGTTTTTTTGACACTGGAATCTGATTTAATGTTTAATCAAGCATATAATAATTCAGCACCAAGGGGGTCATTCTGACCCTGGCGGTAAAAACCGCCAGGGCCAACGACCGCGGGAGCACCGCCAACAGGCTGGCGGTGCTCCCTTGGGCATTCTGACCGCGGCGGTACAGCCGCGGTCAGAAACGGAGAACCGGCGGTGTACCGCCGGTTCTCCGCTGCCCTGGGGAATCCTCCATCTGCGCCGCCATGGGGATTCCGAGCCCCATACCGCCATCCTGTTCCTGGCGGTTTTGGCCGCCAGGAAGAGGATGGCGGTATGGGGTGTCGTGGGGCCCCTGGGGGCCCCTGCAGTGCCCATGCCAATGGCATGGGCACTGCAGGGGCCCCCGTAACAGGGCCCCACAAAGATTTTCCATGTCTGCCATGCAGACACTGAAAATCGCGACGGGTGCAACTGCACCCGTCGCACCCCTTCCACTCCGCCGGCTCCATTTGGAGCCGGCATCCTCATGGAAGGGTGTTTCCCGCTGGGCTGGCGGGCGGCCTTCTGGCGGTCACCCGCCAGCCCAGCGGGAAACTCAGAATAACCGCGGCGGTCTTTTGACCGCGCAGCGGTATTCTGCCGGCGGGACTTTGGCGGGCGGCCTCCGCTGCCCGCCAAGGTCAGAATGAGGGCCCAAATGTATATGACTGGCATCTAAGAATAAGATAAAGAATATCCCTTTCTTCCTTATTTAAATTGTGACAGACTCTGTGTGGTGTGGAGTGGGCTTTAGGATCAGTATGTTATTTTTAAATATTGCTCACATTCGGTTAGTTGCAATTTTTAGAAATTTTGAACTTTGGAGGTTGTTAGAGAGATGGCTTCCTCATTAGAATCTCGTAGGAAAGAGAAATCTAGTAAACTCTTCACCAAGCATGCTGATGAGGGAGATGCACACCAAGGGGGTTCTACTGTGAGCTCTGGTTTACAAATACAACTACTATATGATAAATTGGAGAAGCTTATGAGAAAAGAACTTTCCAAGTGGTGGGAGATTGAGTCTCTTCAGCAATATATCGAGGTTGAACGGGTCCTAGGGGTCTACGTATTTACACAATTCCGGCATATGAAGACCTGGAACTGTTGGAGGAATGGGCAGAAAATTCTAAAGTAAGTTCCGTCAACATGATGAAAATTCTGATAAAATATGCTTCGAAGGATTGAGAAAAAATCTTGTAAGAGATTGAAAAAAACCACCAAGTTGATTTTGACATTAGTCTCGCGGAGCACCCTTGATGAAGTGAAAGGGAATTTGGATCAAAAACTTTCTAAATTTGAAGAGGAGATTACTGTAAAAAAACAGAGAAAATCTATCCAGGACTTTAAGGATTACCAGGCAGGGAGAATTTTAACTTTTCATCATAAATATGATTATATGTATTCAGAAGATTACAAGGAACCCATATCTTCAGTTGTTAATGAAGTGTCTGATATCAATCTACGATTGCCTGAAGAGAGTGACGTATCGGATGGTAGTCTTTCTGAAGTACCGGACATCTCTTTAGGGAAAAATTCAGATGGGGATACGAGTGTTAGTAGGTCGAATTTTTTAAAACTGTGAGCATGCACAGCACCGCAATGACTGTGGTAAACTTGTCCAATAGAGTGAGAGAGCGTAGCTTATATATTTAATATTAACATGAAATGTTTATGAACTAATGTGCAATAATGCCGCATAGAAAATGTATTAATATGTTTTGCTAAAAACGTGCGTTTGAAATGTGCCCACGGGGAGTGGCTACCAATGTATACGGGGACTAATGAAAATGACTAATGTTGATGAGTTATTGCATTTAAAGATAGTTTTATACTAATTATTAATGGTTAAGTTACTAAAGTTTGCTAATAAATCTTTTAGGCCTTAGTTAGCATGAGTCGAGGCCTAGCTGCCTGACTCTCATATTAAATGTGTTTTTCTAAACGTGCAGTGTGATGACTTGCTAAAGGACATGAACTCTTGTTTTCCTCAAACTAGAAGCTGAATGTAACTGTAGTAGATCCGCTCTCATGAAGTTGATCCTCATTGTAGAAACATTTTAGCTAAATGCAACAGTGTAGATTAACGTTAGGTACAAGGTCGCCTAAACTGGTACGGACAATGGAGCTACTGACTGAAAATGCGCAAAGAATTACAAAAGGATGAAATCATACCGGACATTCTACCTCTAGAGACGTCAATCATAAGGACCAATAAAATGCGTGAGAACTGTAATGGGGTGACAAATTCGATGACCTAATGTAAAGTTAATTGGTTAAAGATAGTGGGGTGCAACCCCTTGTCCAATTAGATTTTAGGGGAATGTACAACGAAAATGGGATAAAAACCCTTGACACCAGGAAGTAGATCCGAGATTGGAGAATAGGAGACTAGGAGAGAGACTAGGGGAGATGCTGATGCGATTTGCTATGATCTAGACACTTTGTCACTTTGCTTAGTGACTTACTACTTTAGTTAAAACCGTCCTTGTCCTTAGATTGCCCAGTTTATACTTTACCTCCTTATGAGGGAAGTGGCCCTTTACCGGAGCTGAGTTCCTGACTGATGGCGAATCAACTGATGTCCTGAAGACGAAGACCGAACCTGAGTGCTGACCCAAACTTGGAGGGTAACTATATGACAATGAACTTGTGATTGTCTGTTTGCTTTTCCTTTCTAGGTACCAACTGCTATTTTGACAGAGACCATAGCTAGATGTTTTCTAAATTAGTGTTACTAAATTGTTTTGCATGAAGCCCAACATGCCGATGCTAATTCGAGGTTAGGAAAGGGGTTCACTAAACTGAAGCAAATAGACAAATGACTGAATCCATGCTTTTTTGAACTGATGCATTAATAATACTCTGCTGAAGTTAACCTATGTTGACGCCGTGTTATGTTCTAATAATTGTGATCTTTGCTTTGATGAAGTCTTATTCAAGTTGCCAAATTATGACAATGTTAATGAGCGTTTTGCTTTTGAGATTAATAAACCTGCTATTAGAATTGTAACCAATAGGAAATAAATATCACTAAATCTTGCTAAACCGGTGTGGTTATTCATGACTTAAAGGTCATGGTGGTTTCTGAGTTGTATTAATGTCATTGACTAAAGTGAATTGCATTGTTATAGTAAATATTGATGACATTATTGACGTATTGATTGACATGTTGATTAGCTATCTCGTCCTAAGGTGTCTTCAGTCAGGGTCAAAAGATTCATTGGTCTAAAACGAGTCCCAATGTGTATAAATTAGTCATAAAGGGACGCGTTAACAAGAGTATTGACTAAAGAGGAGGAAAGTCTCCTAGCCCTAGGTTTATCATTCTGCCCTACCAATAATTTTGATTATGTTCAGACTCGGATAGATCTTTTCCATTTTGTAAGAAAGTTAAAATTGAAAAAATGGTATAAAGATAAAGTGGTAGGTGAAACTATTATGATGGAAAAAAACTAACACTAGTAAACTATGCATCTCAGATATTGATATGTTGCATACATTATCTGTGTTGGATGATGACACACAGGCACATGACGATCCATTTGTGAATTTGGATATCTTGGGAATAGAAACAGATATTTCGTGCCCCAGTCCATTTAAGCCCAAATCGACCTTTTTACCAGCTGTTCAGAGTGAAGCTATTCAGGTATTTGAAAAAGATATGATAATCTTTCCTCCTCACAGAAATTGTCTCTGAATAGTCTAAAAAGAGACTCAAGTATTGTTATTTGTGAATCTGACAATGGAGGCAATGTAGTTGTCCTGAATAAGAGTCAGTATCTACAAGAAGGAGAGCGACAGCTGTGTGATGTAAAATGTTATACTCGTGCTAATCTGATGGAGTTAAAAACTTCCATTCTACAGTATCATGGGCTGTTGGTAGAATCGAGAGACAGGGGTCTATTGGAGTGGGATGAATATCAGTTCCTTAAATGTGATCAACCCAAGATTCCGGTCCTTTATCTTTTACCCAAGCTGCATAAGAGCAAGCAAAGTCCTCCTGGCAGACCGATCGTGTCAGCAATAGGATCATTACTTGAGGACACTTCAAGATATATAGATTTTTTCCTTAGGCCTTTTGTGGAAAGCCTACCTTCTTATGTGAAGGATACTACGCAATTTTTAAAGATGCTGAATGGCCTAGGATGGGAGGATGATTTTCTGTTTTTAACATTGGATGTGTTAACGCGTCCGTCTATGTCAATTTATACACATCAGGACTCGTTTTAGGCCAATGAATCTTTGGGCCCAGTGGTGAGACACCGTAGGACGAGATAACTAAATAAAATATCAATCAATATCTCAATATCATTGTCAACGTTTAACCTCAAAACACCTCTCACTTTAGACATTAACGAACATTCGACGCAACCATGACCCTTCAGTCATGAATAACCACACCTTAATGGAGTTAATAAGTTTTATTCCCTATTGATTACAATCTAGTAGTAAAGGCATTAATCTCAAAGTCAATAAACATGTAAGCATGATTACAAGATGACAACCACAATAAACCTTTGATAATGCAAAGATCAGTAGCATAGACAATCAGATAGATATAAGTAGTTTATAACACATCGAACTTTCTAAGATACTAGTTCAGCATAGCACCACGCCAGTCACGTCATTTGTCAGTCAGAGTGAATACCTCATCTAACCTCTAATTAGCATTAGCATGTTGGGCGTCATGCAAAACAATTTTGAACACCAATTTGGAAAACATCTAACTAAGGTCTCTATCAAAACATACAGCAGTTGGTACCTAGAAAGAAAGGCAAAATGAGTTCTCATTAGCAATTTTATATAATTACCCTCCTCTGATTAAGTCAGCATTCAGGATCAGTCTTCGTCTTCAGGACATCAGTTAGATCGCCGTCAGTCTATCTAAGTTAGAGGCAAGAGACACTCTCCTCTTAAGGAGAAAAGTGTAAGGGGCAGTAATATGGGCAAGGATGGTTTGTCTAAGTCTCAAATCACAAAATAGTGTGACAGAGTTTCGGGATGTAATCAATATCATTCCCTACCTAATGTCTGGTTATTTCCTGTGTCATGGGTTTTTATCTCTTTCTAGTAATTCATTCCCCCAAAATTCTATTGGTTAGTCAATACACCCCATCATCGTTAACCTATCAAATTATACATTAAGTCATGCATTTGTCATCTCTCGATAATATATCGTCTTCTGATTGGTCTTCATAATTGGTCTTCGGTAGGTGGCATATCCGGGGTTACTTCATCAGCTTGGCACACGTCTCAGGTTAAAAGTTCTCGTTCCCTCGTCTCATTGTCCTTGGAAGTATCTACAAATGTTTCGAAGCACAATCATTTTATACTAAAAGATGTTAGCATGCGGATGGGAAATTATCCCGATGTGTCGAACTAATACAGAGAGAACAATAGCTGGGTTATGGTCGTTTGCAAGTTCTGCACACTGAAGAAACAGGAAAAATACGCCTTTAATATGAGAGCTACACAGCTTCTGCTCATGCTAACTTAAGATATAACAGTTTAATGAATGCAGTTTTATACGTTTTAATGTGTTCAGTTAGGCAAACTATAAACGATTATTCCTTACAGTTGACATTAGTTTATACATGTGAACGATTCTCCATTTTTATGAATACGCTATTAATAAATGTTTTATTAATACAGCATTGTTAGACATAAGCATTTCACGTCTATAATATGTAATATCAAAATACGCTCTCTCAGATGTTACAAGCTTATATACATGCATCCAACATGAATTGGGCCTTGCAGCGGTCAGACACTATTTGAGAGCAAGATCTATATCACATCTAATGCATACTGAAATGATCTGCGATATGATCTGGTATTGCCTCACCAATAACTTCTTTCTGTTTGGTGATCAGATATACAAACAAGTCCAAGGGATTGCTATGGGTACATGCTTTGCTCCCAGTTACGCAAATCTCTTTATGGGGCGTTGGGAGGAACAGGTGTCATTTGACATAGCAGATTATGAAGACAGAGTTATGTTGTGATGCCGGTATATAGATGATTTTTTCATCATCTGGAAAGGTGATGTAGAATCGGCACTAAACTTTGTTGAGGCTTTGAATGATAATAACTATAATTTGAAATTAAGTGAGCAGCATAGCAATACATCAATCCAGTTTCTGGATGTGGAGGTGTGGTAGGATTGTCGGATAGATACACCAGACTGCGCGGGTTGTCTGTGGTTTAGTAGATTTGGATTTATTGGATTGATAGGTAATATATAGGCAACAGTTACAGATGATTGTTCTATTCTGGTGGGCGGTGGTGACTTCCCCCTCAGGCGCGTCTCTCGTGTCCTCCTCTTCTTCTCTTTCTCCCAGGACCTCGCGGGAAGCGTGAGAAAAAAGAAGAATATAGAATCGGTAAGTGTGGGATTGTGGTTTTACTCTCTTAGTATTTTCCCTCTCTCTCTCTTCTTCTCGCCTGTATTCCCCTTCCTCCTGTCTTTTCTCCTTTGTTTCTTTATTCTGGCTTTCTCTGAGGCCTGTTCTATTTCTCTCCTTGCTCTCTTTCTTTCTTTCCTTCGTCTGGGTCGAATATTCTAGATATTCTTTTCTTCCTGTTTTCCCCTTCTCGATTCCTTGCTTTTAACTTTTCATCATACTCATTTACGACTCTTCTTCTGTCTTCTATCGCTCTTCTGTTCGTTTTGTTTCTTCCCAGTATTTCCTGTTGTGGCCCCGTTTCCCCACCCCCCCTTTTTAAGTGCTCCTCGTACTGTGTCCCCCTTGGATTTCCTTTGTACGTAGTGCTCCCCGTGCCTCGTCCCCTTTTGTTTTCCCCGTCCTTCGTAGTGCTCCCCGTGCCTCGTCCCCTTTTGTTTTCCCCGTCCTTCGTAGTGCTCCCCGGGCCTCGTCCCCCTTTGTTTTCCCTTCCTTCGTAGTGCTCCTGTGTCGTATTGCCTTTTCTTTTCCCTTCTTGCCCTTTTCTCCCCCTTCCTACCTCCCGTCGTCCCGCCCTTTCTCCTTGTAACGCTCCCCGTACCTGGAAAGGCCACGCTTCTCCTGAAGCGTGGCGGCTTTTCCATTCAGCTTCCCGGGGACCGCGGTCGTCCTCGGGGTTCTCGTTGATTCCGATTCGGGCGGCGCTCCGCTCCTCCACAGAGCGGCTGCTTCTGTTCTGGTCCCGGCAGTTTCTCCAATCGTCTGTTCATCCAAGTTCATGAGCTCCGATGCCTCCCAGCTCCTATTCCCGTTGTGCTCGTCCGACGACAGAGGAAGCCGACTTTTAAATCCCGGTAGGTACCGCGGTCTCGAAATACAACCAATGGTAGCACAGTCATCCAGGGACATTTCTGGTGCAACAAAGGCAGAGTCAGCACAAGTCCGGGCGGAGTGTGGGTCGGATTGAGGAGACCCATCACAGGAGGTGAATGTAGAGTATGGTTTGGTGCACACAAAACTATATAGGAAGATAACAGCAGGCAACAGTTTATTAAATGCTATGACTGCCCATCCACCGAATTTGATTAAAAGCATTCCATATGGAGAGTTACTGAGAGCAAAACAAATTTGCAGTACTAATGAAAAATACCAGCAGGAATGTATGACCATGTGCAATAGATTTAAAGAAAGAGGTTATGGTGATAGTGTCATCATGCAGGCTGTAAAAAAAAGTAGAGGGATGCTCGAGATTAGAGTTATATCGAGCACAACATCATACTATGACTGATGAAAAAATCAGGTTTGTTACAACCTATTCAAATCAGCCACATAACATAAGACAGGCACTGACCAAAAGTTGGCACATTCTTCAGACAGATTCAGATCTAGAAGATTTTATAGGAAGTGCCCCAGCATTAACGTACCAAAAGGGCAGATCATTACGAGACAATCTTAGTCAAAATATGATGGTGAGTAGTAACATTTCTGATAGTGTGAGATCTAAAGTGACTGGGTTTTACTGTTGCCATCAATGTAAAGCATGTAAGTACAGTAAGGACTGTAAAAATGTTAGATTGGGTAATGGACAAAAGACTATGAGATCAAGGGATTTTTTTACCTGTAATACTGATTTTTGTGTACTGTTTGAGATGCCCATGTGACAAAATATATGTGGGAAGTACGATACACAAGGCAAAAAAGAGAATGTTAGAACATGTAAGGGCTATTCGCAACTTTGATCGCAATTACCCTGTGGCCCGACATTTTCATGAGATGCATCAAGGGGATGAATGGTTACTCAGTTATCTGGTGTGCGATCAAATTAAACTAAACTCCCGGGGAGGTGACAGACAGAAAATGTTACGTATCTTGGAATCCAAGTATATTATTAACTTTATGACTCTCTCCCCTAGAGGTTTGAATTTAAGTGAAGACCTGGGTAGATGAAAGTTTTTCCGGATATTTTCTATTTTTCTTCTTTTTCTTTCTTGTTTATAATATTTAACAATGTAATCGAGCTGGTTTTTTTTAAATGTATGGTATTTTAAGGGTTTATGTTGGGGGTTTGGAGACTCAAAATATACAATTCTGGTGGGAAATATTAAGTAAAGATAGTGATGGTGATTAAGATTATGGGGACTTGGTTTAGATTGAGTTAATTATCCATGAGATGGAGTATTTAAATAAATTTGACACAATTGACTAAGGATAATGAATTTGTATATATTAGTAATGGATTATAAGCCATATTTAATTGACTGATCCAAGCACCTATATGGATTTAGCATTTATCATGTCTAGGAGTCCTTACAAGATGGAGCTCACTTTAAAAAAAAACATTTGTATTGATGTATTTGAGAATGAGAATGGACAAAGCTAAACCTCTCTGATGAGCTCTAATGAGAGCGAAACACGTGTCAGGGGTTGCTTTTACTCATTCCAGGTTGGCTTGGGTGGTATTTTACCAGTCCAAAGCTGTAATACTGTGCCTGGAGTGGTAAATGGTTTTTGTCATTTTACAGCTCGGCAAGGTTGACACTGTGTCAAACCTATGCTTAAAGACTTTGCTGTATAAATGGCAAAAGACTTTCTCATTATCTAGCTCGGCGTGGATAGCACTGTGCTGGTCCTATGCTTAAAAACTTTGCTAGATAAACAGACATTTGAGGTGAGCAAATCTAGAATGTCGCTGGTGTTGCTGGGTACTCCTTACTAGAGCTGCTCTCCACCTAAACTTGGGAACTACCCAGAGTTCTCTATTCTTTTTTGTATAATATATGTGTCACTCTAATCCTGAAAGGGATTTGTTTTGACTTATACTGGGTGCTCCCCTGTGTCTGGACAAAGCTAAACCTCTCTGATGAGCTCTAATGAGAGCGAAAAACGTGTCAGGGGTTTCTTTTACTCATTCCAGGTTGGCTTGGGCAGTATTTTACCAGCCCAGAGCTGTAATACTGTGCTTGGAGTGGTAAATGGCTTTTGTCATTTTACATCTCGGCAAGGTTGACACTGGGTCAAACCTATGCTTAAAGACTTTGCTGTATAAATGGCAAAAGACTTTGTCACTATCTAGCTCGGCGTGGATAGCACTGTGCTGATCCTATGCTTAAAAACTTTGCTAGATAAACAGACATTTGAGTTGAGCAAATCTAGAGTGTCACTGGTGTTGCAGGGTGCTCCTTACTAGAGCTGCTCTCCACCTAAACTTGGGAACTACCCAGAGTTATCTATTCTTTCTTGTATAATTTATGTGTCACTCTAACCCTGAAAGGGATTTGTTTTGATATATATATATTATTTTTTTTCACTGAAAAAAACAAAGGTTACAGGGACATTATTGTTAGGAAATAGAATTAAAAACAACATAGAAATTCACTTAAATAAACAAAGGTTACACAGACATTTAGTTAGGCTCACATTTAAACGTACGAAACCATAGAAATTCATCAACTATAGTTAGTTGCCTCAAGTAACTATAACTCATGCCCTAAGAAAACCATAACTCGCGCCCCTGCCATGCACAGTTTTTTCAGCAAAGATTTTACTGCAAATGTTACATTGATATTATCAATGATGTTATCAAAGATGTCATGAGTGCCGGAATTTGTGGGGTATTTAGCAGTGCATGGCAAGGGCACAAGTTATAGTTACCTTGGAGGACACTTTATATATATATATATATATATATATATATATATATATATATATATATATATATATATATATATATATATTAGACCTGGCATCCTTGGCGTGGTCTCCCCTACTCCCCTAACATTTTGCCTCTACTTCCCAGGTTGTTGCTGTGTGCTGGACTCTGTTTTTGCTACTCTGGGCACTTTACCACTGCTGATCAGTACTAAAGTGCAAGTGCTCCCTATGGGACATTGTATGTGTAATTGGCTTTTCCATGATTGGCATATTTGATTTACTAGTAAGTCCCTAGTAAAGTACACTAGCAGTGCCAGTGGCCTGTAAATCAAATACTACTAGTGGGCCTGCAGCACTGATTGTGCCACCCACGAGTAGTCCTGTAAACATGGCTCATACCTGCCACTGCAGTGGTGTCTTTGTGTGCCATTTTAAATTGCCAATTCGACTTGGCAAGTGTACCCCCTTGCCAAGCCCAAACATTCCCTTTTTATACATGTGAGGCACCCCCTAACGTCGGCCGTAGGTAGCCCCATGGGCAGGATGCAGTTTATGTTAAAGGTAGGACGTGCTGGTGTGTATTTACATGTCCTAACAAGGAAATACTGCCAAATTCGATTTTCACTATTGCTTACCCTATCTCTCTCATAGGTTAACATGGGGGCTGCCTTTAAATATCCTTAAAGTAGAGTTTCCCTTTAAGAGCAGATAGAAAATGGAGTTTTGGGTCTCCCCACTCACACTTTGAAAATACATCTGTTAGTGAAGTTGGTTTCTAGATTGTTTGAAAATGCCACTTTTAGGAAGTAGGCATTTTCTTGCTTAAACCATCCTGTGACTCTGCCTGTTTGGGGATTCCTTGTCTAGGTCAGACTGACAGTTGGGCTGTTCGTGCATCTCCACTCTGTGAGTCTCGAAGTGCCATGTCATCGACGTCCGTGACTTCCGACACTTTATGAAGAAAAAGGTGACTGCAAAATAAAAAATATTTGCTTAGGATCACACAATTTGAGACCTGTTTCCAGGTCAAATACATTACAGTTAGTTCGAGTAGCTTATTCAAACTAATCGACTTGGAGGTCTAGTAACATTTTTGTGATTTTTCGAGGCCTGCATATTTAAGCTATAATTATTAATTTCATCACACTATGCTTTACTCTTGAATAAACAGGGCAAGGAGGGTTAGCATATCTTTACATATTTACCATTAGCAAATGACCCTAATGGGGATCCAATTGAATATGTTTATCTTGTAGCAAAAAAACATCTTGAATACAGGTTTGCTAAAGTAATTAACCTAGTCATGACCAGGCATACATTTTACACACATTTTCAAAATAAGGACGAGTCAATTGATGAGTTTGTTTCCAAACCTAAGGAACTGTCGATGAAATGTAAGTTTGAGGCAATGATGGATGAACTAATTTGTAACCAGTTGATTGTCCATTGTAAAAGTAAAAAGATTCAAGAGCCACTATGGGCTGCAAAAAGCTATCCCTGAAGCGTGCCATAGACATTTCCAACGTGGTGGAACAATCGGAACTGTGCATGAGGGAAATGGAAAATAAAGACACCAACTTTGGTGAAGTTTCCAGTGTATCTAAAGTAGAGTGATGTAGGTGCTATACCTAAATGAAACATTACCACAGGGAAGCTCAAACAGCACCATAAATCATGCTATTGATATGGAAGCTATTTTCACACTGCAGTCTATCACAAATGCATAGCGATCAATAAGGAGTGCAGAAAATGTGGTTGTAAAGGCCATTTTGCATTTGTTTGCAAACAGGGAAGCAAACTAAGAGTAGCTACAGTAGATGAGGGGTGTATGGTGAAGGTGTGTGAGTGTGGGGGATGTAGGCATGGAAAAAGGGAGGAGATGCAGACCCAAAGCAGAATTTGAAATCAATAGGAAAACTGAACTTATGGTAAACTCAGGCTGCATGTATACTATAATTCCCAGAGAACTATTTGCTGAATATTGGTCAGACACTGTTTTGCTGCCCAAGGATGTCGATCCTGGAGGTTACCAAGTGGAATCATTGATTTGGTGGGGTACATGGACTCAACTGTGAAATTTGAGGGGAGAGAGATCAAAGTAAAGGTGTACATGACAGAAGATGGTCCTCCTATTTTGGGTTGGATGCATTAGTGTTGGAAATGGAGTCTTTGGTTGGCAGTCAGTATGCATTCTGTCCAAGCAGGGACCCTCACTCTACCCAGGGTAAGGAAGTTACACTCCTAAGACAACCCACACTCACCCCCTTAATAGTTTGGCACAAGAAGTCAGGCTTCTCAAAGCCATAGTGTAAAGTATTTTTACCAACACACACAGTAATACAGTAAAAAAAACTACAAAATGGGCACCACACCAGTTTAGAAAAATAGGCAAATTTTACCTAAATCAAACAAGACCGAAACGACAACAATTCATATACGCAAGTCAAGTTATGAATTTCTAAAGTAAAAAGAGTATTATCCCATAGAAAACAATGGAAACGTTGTTGTTACACAAAGTGCCTGGTTAGAGTAAAAAATAAAGCTGAATGGGCGATCGTGCATGGTAAAAGTCAGCAATGTATTGATTCCTTACTCACAAGTGAGGCTGTGCATTGTTTCTTCTCCGGTCAGGTAGGCCAGTGGTTCCCAACCTTTTGACTCCTGAGGACCCCCACTGAATCACTACTAGCAATTTGTGCAATTTAAATTTCAAACATTAAAACAGTAATTCGCAAAAAATACATAAACAAGTACACACCAAACACATACAAGAATTGCTAATGATATAATTATTTTATTTTGAAAAAATATGCAAAAATCTAAACATTTTAATGGGAAGGTTGGTGCTGCATCTTGGCAACTAACCTTTCAATATTTGGTTTTTGTTTAGGAAAGCTGACTCCTCAGGTCAGATTCTACATCTCCCAGGCGATTTCTGTTTTTATTTTTTAGGTATATAAGATCTGAGAGCTTTTTTCACATAAATATGTGGTGGGGAAAGGAAGTAAAACCACAAGAGCCTCTCATATCTCCATAGCCTTTCTGTCACATGTAATTCATTTATTATATAGCACCTCTCATACCACTGCAGGTTATTGGTGCACGTTACAGGGGACTACAAGATGCAGGCTTCACATGTCATCCACACTGATAGGCATTTTCTAAGAGTGCTTGGTCTGGAAAAATATAAACTCAAGTTTCAGAACATAACACAGTGGCTAGCATTAATAATAAGAATGCATTTCTACGAAAGCAAAACCATTTTTAGCAGTATAAGGATAATGAGAGACTGGGAAAAACAAACTTGATAATTTGAGCCATGCAATTTGCATGCAGCTCTTTGATCATAGCTCACTGTGCTGTGTTATGATTGTAATTTATAAACTGCATAGTAACAAAAGAATCTCTGTAACAAAAGCAGTAACCCATTGTGCTGTGCACATAAAATACAGTTCTTTGCAGCAGGCATATTAACCATTTGTGCTACCTTAGATGAGCCAAAATTGCCCATAGACAAAACTCCCATCTTGCTCCAGCAGGTACATTAATCACCAGAGTTATCTTGACGCTTTTATGTTCTCTGTAAGGCTGCTGGTTCTACCCTGAACTTTGAGGGCTTTTACATTGCTGCACAAATAAAAACACGCATGTGTTACTGTTAGAGGCCCCAGCTAGAGAAGTGCCTTTCTCTCTGCCCAGGCCTGCGGATCCCCTGGGTATGTATCACGGACCCCTGGGGGTCCGCGTACCACAGGTTGGGAACCGCTGAGGTAGGTGATGCACTGTTTTTCTCTCCCAGAAGAGAGCGATGCGTCGATTTCCGGACGGGGCACCTCCGATCCATGCAGGTTCACGTTGATTTTGATGCGCAGCGATGATGCTTGTGAAATCCGGCTGCATGGTGATGGAAAACCCATGGTATGTGGGATTTGCTTCGTTTTCAGCAGCCGCAAGCGGGTGTTGTGTCGCTTCTCCAGCCACGATGCGGGTGATGCATTGATTCTAGATGTCATTTTTGCAAACCCTGAACTTGTTACCTTTCAAAGCATCACATCAATCACATGGTTAGACCACTATTTGGTAACTTTTCAACTAAAACACCACAAATCAACACATCCCAATGCACCTTACATACATGCATCTATTGACCATAGAGCAAACTCAATTTTGAAGACTTAGAAACACAACTAACAGCTAGCACAAATCTAGACTTAATTAATTCTGTTCCAAAACTTTATGAATGTCTACAGGAAGCTTTCGATATCCTTATACCACTCAGAAAAACTAAATAGGACAAAAGAAAACCAACACCTTGGAGAAACACAGAACTTAAAAATATAAAGCAACAAATCAGAAGGCTGCAATGTACCCGGCACAAAACAAACAACATTCGGGACAAACATCAGCTACACAGAATATACAAATCATCAATCAAAAAACCTAAAAAGACAAAAAAGGTACTACTCAGACAGAATTGTAAATGCTAAATCTGCAACTAAAGAATTTAATAAAATTCTCAATGAATTTTGAAAACCTAAATGCATGGAAGGAAGTCATCCCTCTACTTATGATTTCACAAACAAACTGACAACTCATTACACAACCAAGACAGACACACTGGACTTCTATTTAAAACATAAGAAAACCATAAGCACTAACCCGTTTCCTAAAATCCCCTCCAAGAATAAACCAACCCAGTCTCTGCACTCCATTAAATAAATATCACAAGGTGAATGAATGGATTTGGTCAAAACAAGCAGGCCTTCCGGCTGCCCTTCTGATCCTTGTCCACCACACATCTTCAAGAACATTCTTTTATCTACTTCTGCTGCCACACCTGTAAGAAGAATCATCAATAACTCTTTAACTACAGGAACTTTTCCTGAAGACCTGAAAAAGGCATACACAGGTCCATTATTAAAGAAAGCAAACCTAGACCCGCATGACCCCAACAACTACAGACCAATTACAAATGGACCTTTTTGGGGCAAACTGATAGAAAGAACAGCATTCACCCAGATATCACAATACTTTGAAGACAACTTGATACTTTCACACTACCAAACTGGATTCCGCCCAGGAAGAGTCACTGAATCGGCACTCCTAGCAATCTGAGAGGATCTTAAAACACAGTCAACCGCAATGGAGTTGCTGTACTACTTCTCTTGGACCTCTCGGCTGCCTTTGATACTGTTGGCCATGACGCCCTAATTCAAAGACTCCACAAGTCTTTTGACTGGATTAAATTCTACTTTCAAAACAGAACTAATAATATCTATTCTCCCCCTTGTCCAAACCCTACCTCACATAAACAGGGTCCCCCCCAAGGATCAATCATCTCACCTATGCTTTTCAACATCTACATGATGTCATTATCAAAATTGATCAATGATTTTCAACTCACATGCTACAACTATACAGATGACACACAAATACTCCTGAAATTGGAATGCCCCAAAGACATTGAAAACTCACAAATCTCAAGTTGCCTCAGAACGGTTGATCAGTGGATGACTTGGAGCCATCTCAAACTTAATGCTTCCAAAACGGAAATACTCACATGTGGCAACTGGAAAAATGATGACCCACTGTATGCCTGGCCTGACTATCTGGGACCAACTCCTCAAGTATCCAAGGAAGTTAAAAACCTTGGTATGACCATGGACTCCAAGTTAACAATAAATGCCCAAGTGGACAAATTAGCACAATCAAGCTTCATCACCTTGAAGACTCTGCAACTCATCTTTCCCCACCTCGGATTTCCATACAAGGTGCAGGGTAGTATCTCTATTGTACTATCTAAACTGGATTATGCCAATGGCCTCTACCATGGGTCTTCTTTATCTATTATGAAACAACTACAAAGTATTCAGAACTCGGCTGCCAGGCTACTATTACATGTAAAATCACAAGCACACATCTCCCCTGCCTTGAGAGAACTACACTGGTTACTGGTTGCCAGAACATCCACCTTCAAGCTGCTTTGTATCACCCACAAAGCTATACATGGAACAGAACTGCTTTTCATCAGAAACAAAATAACCAAATACATTCAACAAAGAAATCTCTGCTCAAGATTGTCCCCCGCCTTAAAAAACCACCATACAAGAAAAAGACAATAGGTGGTACATCCTTCTCTGTTCAAATAGCCAAACTATGTAATCTATTACCCTAAATATAAGATCCGCGGATAACTATCTTGTCTTCAGAAGATTACTCAAGAGTTGGCTCTTTTATTTGCCTGTGATGATAAATATTTATAATTTGATTGTGTATGTTCTAGATATGTATAGTTCTTTAAGAAATATGTATAGTTACTATTTCATAACAATTAAATTATACACATACTCGGTAAGCCTGTTTAACAAATCTGTAGTTACTCATGGTTAAATAGGTGTGTGTGTGTCTATGTACATATATGATTTTTAATTCTATGCTTAACATGTTCATAGGTCATTGCATAGCTCCTAGATAAGTTGTTATTTTAGATACTCATGAATCCCTGCTTTCTTTTTTTTTATATCACAGTGAGCAAATATTATCTTAACTGTTTAGCAGCAAGCATTTCACTATTGAAAAATTGAGGAAATATAAATGAATGTTATAAAAGTACACTTATTAATTCACATCACATATTACAAATCTTGAAAGTCTGTTTATACAATACAACTTTACTTTTCACATTATTTTACCCATTATTATATTCCTTGCACGTGTATTCCCTCGCTATGTATTTACATATCTATTTATTTATTACTCTAGTCCTACTGTACTAGAGAAAAAATAAATAAATAAATCTATAAATAAATAATTAAATTAAATAAATAAAAAATAATATACATTTTACTCTCTCGTAAGCTTTACTCTGTCTCCCCATCACCCTATGTCTCTATAAATCTATCCTCTATCCCCACTTTGACTCATTCCAAACCCATTTGACTACTTTGATCTCCAAAATGACCCTTCCGAAGCTCTTCCCTCTAGCTCACCCTAAACTTCAGTTTACTACAATGATCTCCAAAAGAACCCTACTTAATTTCCCGTCATTTATCTCACCTTTGACTCATCCAAAACCCCTTCTGCTTCTATGATCTCCCTCACCCCTATCCACAAACTCTTCCCTCCACCATCTCTCCTCTACTCATCCCAAGCCTCATCCTATTACTATAAACTCCCAATTACCACTTCTGGATTCTTCCCTACTCTATCCCTCCATTACTCTTGTGAATCTAACTAACAACCTCACATATCCTCTGCTCAAAGTAAATCATACTAGTACTGTACTCATAGTTCACTATACCAATCTACCACTACTTCCTCTTGGGTCCGGAGTAACCTGTTACTCGCCGAAAAGTGCTTCGACTCCTCGTCAAAGGGTATTAAGTGCTCTATATATACAGTTACAATTTCCCAGCCGCGAAACAGGTGGTGGGTCGATTTCAGCTGCAAGGCGGTGGCACGTCGTTTTTACAGCTATGTTGCAGGTGTTGTGTCGAAATTTTCCCTGCACGTCTTTTTGTGCGTGGATTTCAGCCCTTGTTCTATCAGCTTCAATGTTCAAGGGCCCAAGGACTGGATAGGGCACCGCTTGGCAGGGCAGGAGTCTCAACAGAGAGTCCAGGTGCTGGCAGAGGAAGTCTTTGATGGCCCTGAGACTTCAAATCAGGAGGCAAGCTCAGTCCAAGCCCTTGGATACACTTCACAAGCAGGAATATACCACAAAGTCCCATCTTTGTCCTCTTTCAGGCAGAAGCAGCAACTGCAGGCCAACCCAGCAAAGCACAGTCACAGGGTCAGTACTCCTCCTCTAGCTTTTCAACTCTTCTCCTTGGCAGAGGTTCTTCCTCTTGAATCCAGAAGTAATCTGAAAATCTGTGGTTTTGGGTCCACTACTTATACCCCTTTCTGCCTTTGAAGAAGGCAAACTTCAAAGGAAAGTCTGTAAGATCCTGCATTGCCGAGGCCTGGCTCCAGATTCACACCAGGGGGTTGGAGATTGCATTGTGTGAGGACAGGCACAGCCCTTTCAGGTGTAAGTGAACACTCCTCCCTCCACTCTAGCTCATCAAGGCTACAACCCAGCTCCCTTTGTGTCACTGTCTAGTGGAAAGTCACAAACAGCCCAACTGTCAGTCTGACCCAGACAGAGAATACACAAGCAGCCAGAGTCACAGAATGGTTTAAGCATGAAAATGCCCACTTTCTAAAAGTGGCATTTTCAAACTGACAATCTAAAAGCCAACTTTACAAAAAGATGTGTTTTTAAATTGTGAGTTCAGATATCCCAAACTCCACATCTCTATCTGCTCCCAAAGGGTAACATTTTAACAGTCATGAATAATTATCCACTTTATAGGTTTTATCTCTGTGTTCTGTAAATAGCAAATTATATTAACTCGATGTATATTGTGCTATCATGCAGTGAACTGGTGCTTGCATTAATGGCAAAAAAAACAACACCCGTAGATGTCACCTTTTCCCCAGAATGTAACAGTGCATTAAAAGTAAGACATGTAGTTGTGCATTGTTTGGCTGAAAGACAGGTGGGACAGAAGCGGAGTTCAGTAGACCAGGGAATGCGACTGCCACACCTAAAACTGCCTTTCGGAGGTGCTACTCTAATGTGAAATATTAAGCCTTCCCATAGCCAGTCCCTCTCTGTAATCAGGTATTTACAATTACAAAAATAATTCAAAGTGTCTGATATTTTCTTATTGAGATCTGAAACAGGCACAAAGCATTGAATGATTGTAGCACAACTAAACTAACATTAAACTGGAAAACAAGAAAGACCCTTCCTACCAGAATGAGACAGACTACAACGCTCAACAGCTCCTTTAAGATTTTGGGAGCAAAATTACTGATACCGGGGTCACTGGTAACTTCCCAAGGATGGAAATACCCTAGATTGTCAGATTTTCTAGAAAAAATAGCACCTGCAAAGTGTGGACTGTAAACAATGAATTGGCTTACTTGGCAAAAATGCGGAGAATGATGTCATTTTAAAATTGGTCCACATGTGCATGCTAAAAACTTGTCTGGTAATTTTCAGTTCTTTTTCTGTAACTTTACAGGATGCTGATGTCAGGCTAATAGTTATTGGACAATCATCTTTCCATCATATCGAGGTAAATATGATCTCTTTTTTTGCTATGTTGAAATTAGTAACTAGTTGTCACATTCTGAGGTTATTCGTTGTGAGTTTTTGACAAATATTAAATACATTGTTCTTTTTTTAAGCCTTTCTGCAGATTAACAGGTTATTCACATGAAATCTATGTAGATCCAGAAAGAGAAATTTATAAAAAGCTTGGCATGAAAAGGGGTGAAGTCATCTCCGTATCAGGTATGAAATTATGTGACACTGGCAATCTTAAAATGCATCTCAGCCTGAGGAGTAAAAACAAATGTGTTGGGGGGTGGGTGAAAGGACGTTCTCTTCCGGGGATCCTCATTAATAGTCATAAGCACTGAATATTCCCGCCTATGCACGGGGACCCCGGAGCACATTATGTATATAACGGTCACAAGTTCTCTTGGCAGGGAACCTCCCGACTCCGGTGCGTTTACAGGTGAGGTACCCGTTTCCAAATTCCAAACACCATGCCGACCGGCAACACGCACTTCAGACCACCACAAAAGCAAAATGTTTTTGCACATTTATTTCAGTGCAAAAAAGGGGGTAACCAAAATAACCCAACTTGTTTCGGCACTATGCCCCTTGATTATGTGCTGAGTTCTAAGTGTACAATCCACGTTTAAAAGCCTTAATACAATGTAAACATCAAAAACAGACTGAGGCCCTCATTACAAGTGTGGCGGTCTTAGGACTGCCACACTTGCGGTGGCAGTCTTAGCGCTGCGGTCCCAGTGGTAAAGACAGCGGCATTATGAGTTCAGCGGTTTGGCCGAAGCCAAATCACCACAGTACCACCAGTCCTGCCAGTACGGAGGGACCGGTGTGCCTGGCGGTGAACTCCTCTGGGCAGGCGACATGCCTAATACCGCCAGCCGTACTACGAGGCAGCAAACCGGCAGGCTTTTCGTGGCTGTTGCCCTGCCACGAAAACCCTGGCGATAACGCACCCAGCAACAGGAATACCCATTCCTCTCAACGCCACACACACCTCAACACACTTGCAGACACACACACCCACTCGCCCACACACTTCCTGACACACTCACCCACATACGTCCTGACACACTCCTCCACCTGACCGCACGCATACATCCAAACATCCCCACCCGACTGCACGCATACATACAGACACCCCCACCCAACCCATACAGACACCCCACCAACCGCACGCATACATACAGACACCCCCACCCAACCCATACAGACACCCCCACTCAACCACATGCATACATACAAACACCCACATCCAACCGCACACATACAGACATGCACCCCCACTTGCTTGCACACAGACGGGCACCCCCACTCGCACACACACAGGTACGCTTCTCCACTCGTTCGCACACAGACACGCACCCACACTCGCTCACACACAGGCACGCATGCTTGCCGCATTAATACACACCCCCACCCTCCACATTCATGCACACACACCCTCCACATACATTCACACCCCCACCACCACGCACACATACAGTCACGCACGCACACCCATTCCGACACACACACATGCTCGCACACTTACACACCACACACACGCACACACCCTTCCAGTTGGTTTACCTACCTATCTGGGCTGCCCACATCGAGGTGGACGTCCGGGAGTGGGTGGATGTAAATGGTTCCACTACCAATGCCACACCGCCGTGCAACGACTGCCATGCCATATTACTGCTCGTAATACGGCGGGCGGAGTCCTTTCGTCACAGCAGTGCTTGTGGTGGAACCGCCTCTCACCCGCCGTCTGTCAGGCCGACGGTGTCTGATTTCTGCCTGTTTATGGGCAGAAATCCATAGGTGACACGTAATGCAAGAGTCTTTTGGTGCCCGCTTTAACTGCGGTTTTTGCAAAAGACCGCCAAAGTCAAAATGAGGGCCTAAATGTGCAAACCCTGTGTAGCCCACAAAGAAAAATGTGGCAGTCATTTTAAGCTGACAATTATTAACATTAATACATGTATACTGTTTCTGTGTTGATTATTACAACCCAACTCACAAGTCTATGAGCCTAAGTACATGATTCTTAAAGTAATATCTTATATCTTGAATCAAATCTGTCCATCCAGTCTTTTAAACAGTACGTGTCCTAAATTCATAATATTTAATTTTCATCAATTAGACTAAATGTTCTCAGTGCTCTAGACTACAGTCATGAATTTCTGGGGATATTATCAACACCATGCAATCAAGAATTAAATAAAGTCAAGTGCCGTGCCTGTTGCAAAAAGAAAGCACAGACTGACCCTCACTCAGTCTGCATCGTATGCCTACCTGACACACATACACCTGAGACCTGCAGACACTGTCAACACCTTTCAAAGAGAACTTTGAAAGACAGGGAGAAGATTTGTCTCCGTGGTCTGCAAGAAAGAGAAAAGGCAACATCAGGAGTATCCCGGTTCACCTCTCTTCATGAAAAGGTCTCCAAGGACAAAGGACTACAAACTACAGAAAAACGACGTGCAAGATCTACTTCTAAAGGTAGGAAGATACCTGTCTGTTCCCCGTCGGGATCGACGTCAACAGTGCCTGCACTGTTGTCATCCCATCCACGACATCGGTCGGTATTGAGGGACTCAACCACACCTCTATCAATGGCAAAACACATGATGTCAAAAGAGGTAACACAGCGCTGGTTATTGTTGGCAAGGTTGGAGAAGTCTGGTGACAGTTACTCACCGATCGGCATCGAGTCAGCTCCGGCGTGCTGAGACTCCATTGAGGGTACCTCAAAGCCCATCAAGGTCGAGATAACTTGCAATGATGAGGAATACTTCATCAGCGTCACGCCATTTGTCGTCGACATCAAAATAGCCATCTGTATCTCTGTTGAAAGCAGCCAGGTGCCATTTGACGTTAAGACACACTTCCCCTATACTGTCTCAATCGACGTCAAGACACCACTCAGCGTCGAGACGTAGACTTGCCGTCAACAGCAATACAACATTGTATGACATCAAAGCACCACTGAACACGAAGACTCCCTCACCTAAGAGGCCTCTGTCTACGTCAAGACATTAAGCAACTTTTAGACAAGATTTACTTACAACCAAAAACAAAGAACACAAACCCTTTGGCTACAGCATCAGGAACTTCTTCGCATGGCTCTACAAAGGGAGAACAATTGTCTCCTGTCAACCTATCGCCAGGACGGCTGGAGAGCCTTTGATGGGGTCTGGCCTCGCAGTATTTGAAGTTTATTCTTCTACACGGTCTCCCCCAAGGACACTGTCACAAACTCCTCAGATGATGGTGACTTTGCTTACGACAACACCTGGGTCCCCGAGACACTCCAGGGTACCTAGAGTGACTGATACTCCAATGTCACGAACAAGGAGTAGATCACACTCTCCTACCAGGAGATCTCATCGCCCTAGGTCACATTATCAAAGGAACAGATCTCCTTCCTGGTCCTCCACAACCACATCATCCATACAAAACTACTCCCCTACTCTAATAGACATTCCCCCGTCAGAGCATCCCCAGTGGATATCATAAACACCTTTAATGAAGTATTGGTTAGAGGCACTAAAAATTAAATATCAAGATATCTGCTCCCACAACTTTGTCTTCTGTCATTTTTTAAACTCTGCACCATCGGTCCTCTTAAAGAAGACTCCTCCCTCTGGTTCCAGGCCTCCTACAAATGGTGGACATTTTCCTCACTCCAGCATCCTTACATTTGGCTCCACCAAGAATCCTAAAGAAATACAAGGCCCCAGATCAGGACCCTTTATTTTTAAGAGCCGGCCCTCCACCGGACTCAGTCATCTTAGCGGCCACCAGGAAGACACATTGTATTGCTTCTTCATCATCTTTTCCCCCAGCTAAGAAAAGTAAACATATTGACTCTTTGGAGAGAAAAATGTGTGGCACATCACCCTCCTTTATGAAGGTACCCAGTGCTTCCACGCTCTTGGGTAGATATAACAGGTCTCTCTGGGATTCACTATCCAGATTCGCTGAGAAACTACATAGAGAGGATAGACAGGATTTTCAGGAGATCCTACAGGAAGAAGGCCTGGTGCCAAACCAGATAATTAGCACAGCTATGTACGGCTCAGACTTAACGATTCACAAATATGTCCAAGGAATACATGGCAGACGATCATCTTGGCTCCGCCTGACAGGTCTCAAACCTGAAACACAACAACGGGTCATGAACCTGCTGTTCACAAGCAATTCTTTATTTGGGTCTCATACGGATGATGAGATGGCCAAAATAAAAACAGAGCTAGATACGCCTCTACCATCAGAGGGTTCAAACGCCCCACTGGGCCGCAAGGAAGCAACAATGACAAGGGAAACCTCAATATCAGTCCAACAAGGGACCGAGGAGCTAACAGACAACTTCCACCTGCGTCCAAAACGCCAGGCAAACGAGGAGACATCACTTCCCCCAGTTCTGTCAACCACTTCGGTAGGGGGAAGTATCAGCAATCATCTAGACGAGTGGCGTTCAATAAACAAAGACAGCTGGGTCTTAAATATTGTTGAAAATGGATATGCACTCCCCCAATGGTCCCACCATCTAAAACATCTCAACATCAACAACTGCTTCTACAAAACAAAGTTGTCACATTACTTCGGAAAAGAGCTATCAAAGAAGGTCCACCCTCCCATGGGAGTCAATGAGTGAACTCCTTTTACTCCATTCTGAGGAAAAAAGGTCCAAACAGAGACTTCATTCTAGAGCTAAGACTTTACAACAAACACATTTGCAAAGAAAAATTCAGAATGCGTGCCCACCATCAGATTTACCCCGAGCTCCATCAGGGGGACTGGATGTGTTCCATAGATCTGCAGGGTGCCTAATTCCACATCCCACATCCCAATAGCAAAGAAACACTGGAAATTCCTGCGATTTGCAGTCAGTTCCAAAAACTACCAGTACAAAGAACTACCCTTCGGTTTGAAGTCAACTCCTCGCACGTTTTGCAAGTGTGTGGCGGTAGTGGCAGCACACATGCAGAGGAAAAAGATCTTCATTTATCTGTACCATGACGATTGGCTAGTGAACAGTTCCTCTGTAGCTCAGTAATGCAACATCACCAGATCTGTTTGGAGACCCTCCAATATCTCACTCTTCAGGTCAATCTAGAAAAGTCCATACATATTCCAACTCAAAGGCTACATTACTTAGCGCAACCCTGGATACAAACCTCACAAAAGTGTATCCTCCATCAATAGCGCAGAAGTGTCACAAGCTCCTTCACACTTTACGTCCGTCTGCCAGACAAGTTACCTCACTTCTGGGTTCCATGGCCTCCTGCATTTTCATTGTTCCAAATGCCATATTGCAAATTACATCACTCCAAGAAAACAGATTAACTCTGTCACCAGTGGCAATGAACTCACTACTGTGGTGTACACATCAACAGCATCTGCTAACAGGTGTCCCTTTACCCTGGGTTCTTCACAAGGACTTTGTGCAAGACATCTTTCAAGACTGGGATTATCCTCAAATAGACCTGTTTGCTGACCAAAACAACAAAAAATGCCAGGACTTCGAATCCAGGTTTTACCGACCAGGCACAAAGGGGACTGCCCTATTGATAGATTGGTCAGGGACATTTCTGTATGCGTTTCCACCCATTCCCCTGATACTGACAGTCATCAACAAATTCTGCAGAGGCAGGACCAGAATGATCCTGATAGCTCAAGATGGCCCCTCCAATGGTGGTACACAAACTTTCTACATATATTGGAAAGGCCACACAGGGAAGTGCCATGCAGACCGGATCTCATTCACAAGCTCAAGGGGAAGATATTCCACCCCAACCTTCCCTCGCTGAGCTTGACAGCATGGTTCCTGAATTCCTGCAATATGGTCATCTAGGTCTTTTGCAGGAAGGCATGAACATTCGCAAAGAGTCAAAAAGGCTATCGACAAGGCATTCCTATTCATTTAAATGGAAAAGATGTTATATGTGGTGTATCCGGAATGGCTTCCATTCAATTCTGAGTCAGGTGGATGTCATACTACCATACCTCCTTCACCTAGAAAAATCAGGTTTGCAGTGTTCATCGATTAAAGGTACATCTTACACCTACTTATGCTTATCGAAAACCACCTTCTCAGACATCATTTAAAGATTTTCTGGAGGGCCTATGAAAAGTTTTTCCTCATGTTTGTTCACCTTCTCCTTGTGAGCTGAATGTGGTACTTTCAAAACTCATGGGTCCGCGTTTTGAACCTATACATATAGCTTCTCTTCATCATCTTGCATGGAAGACAGCCTTTCTTGTGGCTATCACTTCAGCATGTAGAGTTAGCGAAATTCAAGCTCTCTGTGCCAAAGAGCCTTACAGAGTGTTGCATGATAACAGGGTAGTGATGAGGACCCATCCTAGTTTTCTTCTCAAAGTTGTATCTGATTTCACATTAACCAGAATATCTCACTACTGACCATCCACACCAGCGGACAGAACTTTGCATTTTTTAGATCCGAAAAGAGTACTTAAGTTTTATCTGGATAAGACAAAAGACATCAGACAGTCTGATCATTTGTTTGTGAACTATGGTCCTATGGGAGCTAGCATCGCTGCCTCTAAAGAAACCATTTCCAGATGGACAGTTTCTTGGATTGTTTTTTCTTATAAGTTAGCTACTAAGCTCTTGTCTGCCAGACCCAATGCCCACTCCACAAGGGTCAAGACGGCAACATCCGCCCTTCTGAAAAATGTCCCCATCTCCGAAATCTGCAAAGCAGCAACGTGGAGATTGGTACATACTTTCACAAGGCATTACTGTCTAGGCTCAGCTACTAAGACAGACACCAAAGTAGGACAGGCCTCATTAAGAAATGTATTTAAATAAACAGGTCATCTGCTTTGCTTACTCTTATTTCGTCCTCAGTGGTGTGGGATGTGCTTGCTACTCTATACAGTGCTAATGACTATTGATGAGGATCCCCTGGAAGAGAAGGATAAGTTACTTACCTGTAATCCTAGTTCTCTTCCAGGGGACTCCTCGTCAAAGTCATAAGCAGCCTGCCCTCCTTCCCTGACAAATCTCGTGTACAGCAGGTAATACATGGTGGTGTTCTGTTCTTTATATCACTGTAAAAAGTACAGCCCTAACTGTCACCTCACTCTCACCTCTGAGGCATTGTGGGATACTGGAGGTCTTGAAAGGCACAGTGACAGTTTTTGCTTTGCTAAGTTTAATGCAGCCTATTGGCTAACAATGCCTTTGCATTTCAGTGCAGTTTCTTTTCAATAAAGGAAATTTGTGCATTGTAGGCCTCTCTTTTTCTGACTTACAGAAATAATTGAGACAAGTTCAATATTTATTAAATAAAAAATTAACGAAAATTCTGCAGTTTATAGCTTTTAACGTAGACTGCATAGATTTGTAGACAAATGTGTGTGTTAAAATTCCAGGTACAATTCTATATCTACATTTTTATATGTATGTATATAATATATATATATATATATATATATATATATATATATAAATATATATACACATATTATCTTCAATGGCATGTGTAGCTGCAGATACACATGCTATGCATATCTCTTCCGACATCTAGTGTTGGGGCCGGAGTGTTACAAGTTGTTTATCTTCGAAGAAGTCTTTTCAGAGTCACAGGATCGAGTGACTCCTCCTCTCGGTTACAGTGCGCATGGGCATCGACTCCATTGTTAGATTGTTTTCTTTCCCTTGTCGGTTTCGGACGTGTTTCCTCTTGCTCCGAGATTTTGAATCGGAAACCTTGGAAAACTTAGATAATCGTCGGTATTGTTTTGATCGCGTTTCATCTAGACTCGAACCAATAGTACCATCGGAATATAGATTTCACCCTTTTGGGCGGAAGCCCCCGACTCGGGCCTGTTCGGGCCTATCGCATGGAAGCCTGATGGATCGGACTCCATTTTGGTTCTGCCCTCAGTGCCACGCGAAGTTTCCCTATACAGACCAGCACCTGGTTTGTAATCTGTGTCTTTCTCTGGAACACCGAGAAGAGGATTGCGAGGCCTGTCGATCGTTTCGATCCAAGAAGACCTTACGGGATCGGAGAGCCAGAAGGTTAGAGATTGCGTTGAAAAGTACAGAACATCTCAACGTCATGGAAGAAGAACAGGCGCAGACAGCAGTCTCCATCTGAGACACCGACACTGAGCAAGAATCGGAAGAAGACAGGCCTATCGCTGCTGGCCAGCACATGAGTACGTCTGCCACTACTCCCACATACAAAAAAACACCAAAGGCCTTGGGTACACCACTGCCAGAAGGTCATGATTCGACCCGAAAAAAGACTGTTGTCTACCCACCTTTGGGTTCTGTTCACTTCGGAGTCAAGCAAATCGGTAAAAAGTTCTGCTTCAGACTCCAGTAAGCGTCCTCACTCCTCCAAGTCTCAGCTTTGATGCCCTGTTTCGGAGCCGAAACAACAGACTCCATTTTCAGGACCGAAAAAGATCCAAACTTTGGAACCCAAGAAAACTTCTTATACAGAGAAACAAGGACTTTCGAGCCGCCTCAAAGTTCGAAGCCAATACAAGAATCTTACAGGCCTTCTGATGAGGACACTGAGATTCAGCCCATACTGGAGGTTATGGATGAAACACAATCCAGAATCCATATACACAAAGTCCTTTGAAAACAGAACGAAAGCTGGCTTTTTAAGAGGAATTAGACTCTGCTCAACCACCAGCAAAAGTCTCCAATCAAAAGGAGAAGCCAGTACCTGTCCCTACTTCTCCTCCTCATTCACCACGGCTTCCTTTTTCACCTCCACACAATAGTCCACCACCGTTGCCTTCACCAATGGACTCACTGTATTCTCATGGGAATACAGTGGATCCTTGGGATCTATATGACCCGGATCCTGTTCCAGATAATGATCCTGACTTATACCCCTCCGAGCCTCCTCCACCAGAGGACACCACTGCATATACGAAGGTAGTTTCCAGGGCAGCTGCTTATCATGGGGTGCTTATGCATACTGAGCCCATAGAGGAGGATTTCTTGTTCAACACTCTGTCTTCCACTCACTCTAGATATCAGTGCCTTCCCATGTTGCCTGGAATGGTCAAACATGCAGACCAAATCTTTAGTGAGCCGGTCAAAGCTAGAGTAATTACTCTGCAAATTGATAAAAAGTACTAACCTGCTTCTACAGACCCCTACGTCACACATCAAGTTCCTCCAGATTCAGTAGTGGTGAGTGCGGCTAGAAAAAGGGCTAACAGCCAATCCTCAGGGGATGCTCCTCCACCTGATAAGGAGAGTAGGAAGTTTGATGCCGCTGGCAAGAGAGTGGCCACGCAAGCGGCCAACCAATGGCGAATTGCAAATTTGCAAGCACTTCTTGCCAGATAAGATAGAGCCCACTGGGATGAGATGCATGAACTCAAACAGCACCTCCCAAAAGAGCATCAAAAGAGAGCAAAACAGGTTGTAGAAGAGGGAAAGGCCATAAGTAGCAACCAGATAAGGTCTGCCTTCCATGCTGCCGATACAGCCGCAAGGAGTGTAAATACTGCCATTACAATAAGAAGGTATGCATGGTTACGCTCTTCTGGTTTTAAACCAGAAATTCAACAGGCAGTACTTAACATGCCTTTTGATAAGAAACACCTATTTGGGCCTGAGGTCTATACGACCATAGGAAAGCTGAGGAAAGACTCAGATACTGCCAAAGCAATGGGAACATTATACACAACACCGTATAGAGGCTCCTTTCGCAGGCCACAGTTTCTGCAATGGCTATTGCCTAGAATTAATCTCCACCCCTCCAAACATTCCACCACGTTACCACAAATTGTCCCCAGAACACAACGTTCTGTTGTAACAGGAGGTACAATCTCTACTACTAAAACAAGCAATAGAATTGGTCCCACATTTTCAGCAAGGAACAAGAGTATACTCACTATACTTCCTCATTCCCAAAAAAGATGGCACTCTAAAGCCTATACTAGACCTCAGGCCTCTCAATCTATACATCCTGTCAGAACATTTTCTCATGGTAACTCTCCAGTATGTCATTCCACTACTATAGAAACAAGATTACATGACTGCTTTAGACCTCAAAGATGCGTATTTCCATATACCCATCCATCCAGCTCACAGAAAATACCTCAAGTTTTTCATAGCAGGAAAACATTACCAGTTCAAAGTTCTGCCATTCAGCATAACAACAGCTCCAAGAGTGTTCACAAAATGTCTAGCAGTAGTAGCAGCCTACTTGAGAAGGCAACACATTTATGTCTTTCCATATCCAAACGATTGGCTAATAAAATCAAGCAATTTTACACAATGCCAACAACACACTCAGTATGTAATAGAAACCCTACATATGCTAGGGTTCACTCTAAATTACCAGAAATCTCACCTTCAACCAGCACAAGTACAACCTTACCTAGGTGCTATTCTAAATACTCAAAAAGTCCTAGCATATCCAAATACACAAAGGATATAGCCTTTCCAAAATCTTACACCACACATACAGACAAATCTGCAACACACTGTAAGATTTATCATGAAGATTCTAGGAATCATGGCATCCTGCATAGCCATAGTACCTCATGCAAGACTCAACATGAGGCTTTACAACAATGCCTCTCACAACAATGGTCTCAGGCACACCGTCAATTGCAAGATCTAGGGTTGATAGACCACCAAACGCACACATCCCTTCAATGGTGGAATCTCAGCAATCTAATGAAGGGGCAGTCATTTCAAGACCCTGTGCCTCAGACCACAATAACAACAGACGCATCAATGATAGGTTGGGCAGCTCATCTCCACAACCATACAATTCAAGGGGAATGGGATTCCAAACAGAAAGAATTTCACTTAAAGCATTTGGAATTATTAGCTGGGTTTCTTGGCCTAAAAGCATTTCAACCCCTTCTCAAACACAAGGTTGTTCTTATAAATACAGACAACATGACAACCATGTATTACCTCAGAAAACAAGGCACGGCACATTCATCTCAACTGTCCCTATGAAACTAGACAACATGGGAATGGGCGATTCACAATCGCATTCATTTGGTAGCAGAATACATTCCAGGAATACACATTCAGCCCGCGGATCTCCTAAGCAGAAATCACCAACTAACACATGAATGGGAGATTCACTTCCAGGTACTTCAGAAGTACTTTCAACCAGAAATAGACCTATTCGCAACAAGTGAAAACACAAAATGCTAAAACTTCGCATCCAGACACCCACATCCCCTATCCAAGGCCAATGCTCTATGGATCAATAGGTCAGGGATATTTGCATACGCTTTTCCCCCTCTCCCACGCCTTTCCTTTCTGGTCAACAAACTACGTCAGACCTCCCTCACCATGATACTCATAGCCCCAACGTGGGCACGACAACATTGGTACACAACATTCCTAGACTTGTCTGTAGTACCTCATTCCAAACTCCCAAGCAGACCGGATTTGTTAACACAAAACAAAGGTCAAATCAGTCATCCAAACCTCAGTGTTCTCAATTTAGTGATTTGGCTCCTGAAGCCATAGAATTTGGATACCTAAAACGTCCATTAGAATGTATGGAAGTGCTTAAGCAGGCATGTAAACCTACTACTAGACAATGTTATGCTAACAAATGAAAAATATTTGTTTACTACTGTCAATCTGAAACACTGATCCACTTACAGCATCAATACAAGATATTGTATACTACCTCCTTGATTTGCAAAACTCTAATTTGGCTTTTTCATCCATCAAAATTCACCTTACTGCAATGTCTGCATATTAACAGACTATTTAGTTCCTGTTATTAAAGCCTTCATGGAAGGATTAAAACGCATTATTCCACCTAGAACACCACCTGTCCCTTCTTGGAAGCTGAATATCGTACTTACCTGACTCATGGGCCCACCTTTTGAACCCATGCACTCTTGTCAAATTCAATTTTTTAACATGCAAAGTTGCCTTCCTCGTAGCTATTACTTCATTATGAAGAATTAGTGAAATACAAGCATTCACTCTTGAGGAACCTTTTTTCCAAGTACACAAACATAAAGTTATACTTAGAACAAATCCTACATTTCTCCCAAAAGTAGTATCTCCTTTTCACATCAACCAAACAGTGGAATTGCCAGTCTTCTTTCCACAGCCTGACTCAGTTGCAGAAAGAACCCTTCATACTCTGGATCTTAAAAGAGCTCTTATGTACTATATAGATAGAACTAAAGATTTTAGGAAAACAAAACAACTTTTTGTTGCTTTCCAGCAACCACATAAAGGCAATCCTATCTCTAAACAAGGGTTAGCAAGATGGATTGTTAGATGCATACAAATATGTTACATTAAGGTAAAAAGACAACTTTGAGCACACCTAGAGCACATTCTACATGAAAGAAAGGTGCGTATATGGCATTCTTATGAAAGATACCAATGGCTGATATATGTAAAGCTGCCACAGGGTCTACTCCTCATACATTTACAAAACATTATTGTGTAGATGTATTTTCAAAGCAACAGGCCAATGTTGGCCAACCTGTCTTCCGAACACTATTTTAAACAACTTCAACTCCTACAGGCTAGCCACCGCTTATTTTTGGGGAGGATTAACTGCTTTGTAGTCTATGCATAGCATGTGTATCTGCAGCCACACATGCCATCAAACGGAAAATGTAACTTACCTAGTGTACATCTGTTCGTGGCATGTAGTGCTGCAGATTCACATGCACCCTCCCTCCTCCCCGGAAGCCTGTAGTCGTTTAAGTTTATTTTTTGAACATATGTAGATACATTTACATTTGCATGGACATCTCTTTATATTCTTAAATGCTATCACTCCTTCCTTCCTTCACCCTTTGCGGGGAAACAATCTAACAATGGAGTCGATGCCAGTGAGCACTGTAACTGAGAGGAGGAGTCACTCGATCCCGTGACTCCGAAAAGACTTCTTCGAAGAAAACCAACTTGTAACACTCTGAGCCCAACACTAGATGTCAGAAGAGATATGCATAGCATGTTAATCTGCAGCACTATATGCCACAAACGGTATTTCCATATATATATATATATACATATATATATATATTTTATGTGCTCTGGGGTCCCCGCACACGGGCGGGAATATTCAGTGCTTTTGACTTAGATGAGGATTCCCCTGGAATAGAACTAGGATTACAGGTAAGTACTTTATCCTTACCGTATCCCTTAGTTCCCACAGATGATTAGTTGTCAGAAGTGTATAGTTCTTCAGGTTTTCACTTTGCACCAAAGTATGCAAATAAGAGACTGATAGTAATATGATCAAAAAGAGCAGATTCAAACAGTAACATGCATTCTTCTATTATATCTCCTATTATGACTGTCCAATACGGGAGAGATTCTCACATTGTAGTAGGTCGCGGGTTGCAACAAGAGCAAATAGATTGTTCAGGGATTATAACAAGTGCATATAGATGTTCCTATAAATCCAAAAGGTGTCTGCAGTTCAGCTCAGAGTCAATAGATCAAATGCATCTATGTGTGCCCACTACCACAATGTTCTGGGAAGCGAAAGCCTGAGTGTCTGCATGTACTGCTTGCTAGATTATATCTTTTCTTTGAAGCCGACCACAGGTACCCCAGTTATGACAAAAATATAAATGGACTTCTAAATTGATTTTAGCCACATACACTTTATAGCCCCTTCTTTAATACTCTTTGACGTATGCTTCTAGGTGAAAGTGTGTAGTGGAGGTCTCTCTGGTATGAAAACAAGAGTACCCCATAGACATCCCACTGCTCGAGTGGCAACCCCCAGTGGCGTTATGAAAAGGTTCCCTTTTGCTTGGGCATTCCGTGCAGCAGCAAGTGCCATTTTCGACCCAGGTGGTAGGGTAGTTTGAGTAAATAACACATCTGGGGTAATTTTGGGTCCTGTCATTGTTGCATCTGTCATCAGCTAGTCAACATTTTGTTGATTTGGTAAAGGCTGGGTGTGCCAGGGGTCAACCAATTGATCAATGTATTTTCATGGGTAAAATGTCCTTGAGGGAAGCCCAAATAAAACACCACTATTAGTATTATCCTTTTGAGCAAATGTAGATATTTGTTTTTTACTTGGGATAGGGCTAGAAAAAGAGAGTAGTGCTTCAGAAGGACACCTGTGATCAAAGAAAACATGACAAGTTGTGTCCAGTGGGCTGTTATTAGTGTAATGTTACAGGAGAAGTCGACAGACTTTTTTGTTCTGAGCCCTTCAAAACAAAATGTTTTTAATGCGGGCTCGGTGGAGCGAGAGTAGCACAGCTGAGCGCAGGCATGGAGCCTATGGGATCAATTCATGGATACCTTTACTGTAGCTCATCATCCACAATACATGTGAGACATAATAGGGCAAATTCAGCAAACAAAACAGAAATTGACCAGAGACCTATGCTGTGCTCCCCATAAACTGGGTGTTGTGAGCCCCTTGCAACTGCAGTTACTCCACTAATAATAGCTGTGGATCGCTGTACCAGTCTATCTCCTCTGCCTCGTTCACCACCCACCCCCCCCCCCCCCACCTTGCCTGGCCATCACCCCAACCTCGAAACATTCCTTTGTCTCCCTTTTTCTTTGCCAGTGGTGTTAAATGTAGGACAGACTCAGACCAAGGGCATTGAAATACTTTGCATAAGCACCAGTTACATTACACAAGGTCAGATTTTGTTTCTTTTAGGCAAATAAAGATTTAGTTATTTGCCAAGAATCACAGAAAGGTGAGCTGAGCTTGAACCTGGATCCAAAGTTGGCAGTTCTCGCCCTTAGGATAAATCTCCTCCCTTTTAGAAAAAGATTAGCTGCAGTGTTGCCCCCTCGTTTTTGCAGCAAAGTTGCTCTCACTTCTAATGCTACGAAAGAAAATTACCCCCTATGTATTCTTTTAGAGAAAGACAGTCATATTACTTAGCTAGTGGGTCCCTTAGCTTCATTAATGATAGCTGCTGCTTTGTCTTTCTGTCTTTCTTAAAAACATGGGCTCCTATTTTGCCCTATACCTCCTTCCTGTCATATCTCTCACGTCCAAACTGAGGTGGCTCCTCTGCTTCAATTTTCCCCTCCTGTGGTCCTCTACGCTGAGGCTGAATGCAGCCCTGGCACAGCAGGGGTGCACTGGCATCTCATGCAAGCAAGGAAGGAAAGTAAACAACGATAACTGGTGTTTAGTCAGGGCCACTGGAATTATGCAGTTTTGCAACATTGTTGTTTGCCTCATAATTATGGATTAGCAATATTTGCCACATAAACCATCATCTACTGCATGATCCGCAGCGTTGAGCAAATAAAATTCACATTTAAATGGATTAAAAGTTACTCAAAACAAACCTACTTATGTTGCCACACAGGAAAAGGCCCTTCACAAAGTTTAGCTGGACACTTTTCTATTGTTTATTGCTATATTTGGTTGTTAAATCAATGTTAATGCGGTGAAACCTATGCTTAGACATTGTTAACAAATGTAAAATTGATAAACTAATGACGTTATACTATCATAACACGTGCTGCACTGGGCCCCATAATTTTTTATTTTCTTACCACATAATTTAGTCAACCATTTCTCATGATTTGGCCCTCCCCTGTTGCGTAATTTCAGTGATCCTGGGTTTAGGTGGCCCCTCATACCACTGGACCCTCTGCAGTTGGGTAAGTAACAAACATAAAGGCTCCTTGGGAGCTAGTGTATGCTCTCACTGATGAAGATACTTTGAGCTCCACTGCGACAAAGATTTATTATTCTAGTGACATAATGTAAGGGTGTTACAAGTTGAGCGCTGCAATGTGTTCTTTTGATGAACAGTTATAAAAATGCTTTTAAGTATAGTCTATCTACTTATTAATAAAATATATATTGATATAAACAATGATTTACATTTGTACAATGCTCCCCTTCGTCACCCTGGGAATGCAGTCACCGACCCCCACAGGGGTGCACCTCAGTTTGAAGACCTCTGCATTTCAGGAATATAGATATATCTAGGTATATGTAGAACTGTGGTTTTAATGAGCTAATGGTTCTTGTTCCACCTATTTTTAACCTCTTTTTGATGCTGTCTCACTTCCTTAAGTATTCTCTTTCCACCATGTAGTTTAGACTATCCAAATCATATACTGAGGCATCGTGACTATCCTCACAGATTTATTGGCATCATAATGCCATTGTTCAAAGCGGATTGAGAACATCCTTTGCTTTACATGTTTAATTGTAGGAAAAAATCCATTGACACCGTAAGTCATTTTTCATTATGTGATGCAATGAATGTAACATTGTACCATAACTAAGGCATTCATAGTAAAACTTCACTATGCCAAAATAAGAACTGAGCTCCAATATTGTGGTTTCTCCAGTATCCGCTACTGGGTCCTGCTCTTCATTGTTAGGATCTAGTACTATGTGTAATTCTGCTGGTTTTTTCGAGACTAGTACAGACGGTCCTTCCTTACCAACCTATAGTTTACCCATGACTACTCTGTTTTTGAATCTGAACATCAGCGTTTGGTGCCCTAGTATGTGTATAGACTCACCAATGTAACATTCTGATTTGAATCAGTATTTTGCTGTTTGGCCACTCACTAGAGTCCACCCCAAAATAGTATTTGTGATTCAAAACAGACAGTCCTCATGTGTGAGATTTATCTGGTCTTGACCCATTGTGCTGATTTTGCCCCAATATGTTTAAGATGCTGTGGCATCGTTTACTACTGGTATCTTAGATTTGTGTTCCACAGTCTAGTGTCACTGTGCAATAACTCATCAGTCGTTGCTTGTGATGTTTCAGCACCAAGCCCTCATGTGAAGTCCAACATGCTCTCAGGAAGCCTTAAGAGCTTATGGAGAGCTGTCACCGGGCCTGCCTTTGATTTTCAGGGAGATCCAGCTCAACAAGGAGGGGCTCTAATTCTAGGTCCTGGTAAGTTAGCGGATTTCATATTCATGAGTTAAAAGCTGTACTTGTAAAAAAAAAAAAAAATCTTTTATTATGCTGTGCACAAGACTATTGTTTTAGCAAATCACCAAGGTGTGGTACCAAAATATTACTTCTAGAATATCGGCTGACATAAATATCGTCTACAAAATTATTGTCCCAGTGGAGTTAATTGTAGAACAACTACACTAAGTGGGTTGATATTTTTGTAAATCTTATTTAGGACACAACATTTATGTCAGACAATATTCATATGAATAATATTCTAAAATAAAACCATTTTATATATGTAGTGTAATTGACTATATACATTTTTGGAAGTTTGAAATCAAGCAAATATTTAAGCGATTTAATCATGTAAAAGTGCTAGTGTGTGATCTATTTGCATGTGCATGTAAAATATTCGCATTGCTCTTTTAAGAATGTTAAAACTAAATGAAATCTGCACACATTAAAACAATTGCAGTGTATCTCATTAGAGGCATTCAACTCATCTGTAGATTTGAAAAATGCATAACTCCCCTTAAAAAGGTTTGTTGAATTTTGGAAGCTTAACAAGGTACTTTTGTTCTCATCTTTTTTTAAGTGTTCTCCATTTTTCTTAATTAATGCTGATGGGTCTCTTGACCTTCTTACTCAGGGATGTGGAATTCCTAGACATATTGTTTGGGGTGAAGGGCAACAAGATTCCATGTTTATTTTGTCCTTGGTACAACAAGTAGGCCCAACTCCCTGCAGCACAAACCCTTTGGCTGCCAGTTTACAGAGAAGGGAACTGTCTGCAATTGAGGTAATGTGTGTGTCCAAAGTTAATGCTGTTCAATCTTGTATTTATGGTTCAATAATGAAAAGCCTTCATTATGAGGGTGAGCGCTGTAAATAAATGTTTAAAGGTCTCACTGCACTACAGTCAGTGAGGCTAAGTATAATGCCCCCAGAATGCTCTCTGATTAGATGCAAATATTTGCAGAAGCAAGAGTGATGATTCTTTCCTTGCAAAATAAAATGTTCAGAAAAAAATGCAAGTAGAAAAAAGTTTCGCTACTATGAAATTTTAGATGCTATTTCTTTGAAGCGTCATTTAGTAAAATGTGTTGATACATGCTAGTATTTCCAAAAAATATTCCTAATGGAAAATCAGTGTAGCCATTTTCAGTAAGATTATAGAAAGCATGAAAATAAACAAGCACTGGCAAAGCCAACCAATCCAACATTTTTTGTGAGTCTTTTGGTTTCGTCAATGCGTGTATTATTTTGACATGGCTTCTGTAACACTTTATTGTTGTGGGAGTTGCCAGGCCATCGCCATTGTAACAAACACTGGCAAAAAGAAGTGTTTAGTCTCAAAAACCACACATTGCCATCAGTAGTGTAACAAAGGCCCTGCTGCCCCCTACAGGGGCCCCCTTCAGCACAGCACCTGCCCTGAGTGAGTCTAGAGGGGGGCCCTCCATGTTCTTTGAAAGGGGACCTCCTCCAATTTTGTTACACCACTGATTGCCACAGTAGTTCCTACACTGAACAAAACTATTTTGTATGCCAGTATGTTCCTTGTGGAAGAATAGAATGCGATCACTCACAGTGAAGCTAGCCGATAGAGAGCGAAAAATACATTTATTAAAAGCAGAATGTCTTTAACGCCAGACCTAATTAGGAACCCAGTTCTTAAAGATAGTCACAAAAGTGCACCCATGATATATGTCTTTGAATTAGTGGCTTTCATAAATTCACAAGAACTTACAGAAGTAGACTAAGAAATCGTACTCCTAGAGAATATTTGTGAACTATATTTTAGCATGAGCAAATATTGTAGATTGGCTCATGTGAAAATCTATTGAGCGTTTATAAGTTCACTTTCTCTCCAACCACTTTTTTTCCCAGCCCTGAAAGAACTTCTACTTCTGCCATTGTCAGGAGTATATTTCCTTCCTTTCTCATTATGGGAAGAGATTAGAGAAGAGCTGGTGAAAATCTTAAAATATGCAAGTTAGTAGGTTTGCAGACTCAAAAGCATTCCGGCCCTAGAACTATTACTTACTGCTTCCTCCAACCCCAGTATGTAGATCTGCTGAAACGGGGCAAAATAAGGAAATTGCTATAGTAGGGAATTAAATTACAAGCATTCATGCCCTACTATAGTAGTAGCCCTGGCATTATCAAAGAGGCTAATATCAGAGCTCATACATAATGAGACTTCTGCCATAATTTGTCACCACACTACATACCACCAAAGGGACAAGTAGATTTTTTTACAGGAGAAGTAGATTTAAGAAGCAACCTGCCCCATGGACAAGTAGATATTTTATTAAATTCCACACCCCCAGTTACTTGTTTACCTGCGTCCTTTTCCCTTGAGGAATTCCGCATTAGTGGAGCTACATTGGTAAAAATGAGTTACTCAGAAGTTTGGCTGTGTGGGTTCTTCTTATCTGTTTCCAAGGAAGAACCCCATTGAAGGGGCTTTTGCTCTTTTGGTTCTTTAGAGGCTTGCATCTTTATACTATTGTATGCTTACTGTTTGACTTTCCTATCACAGAGGACTCCCATTATCTGTGCGTGGCTCATTAGTACTAATACACTGAAAAAATGTGCTCATTAATCTCTGTTGTTCATTTGTAGAAACAATTAGTGGTCCATTTTACTCATGAAACTGAGCCTGACAAGTTTTTTCTTTAATGTTTCAGTAATTCAGTTTAAAACTAATTGTTACGTCATGAGGATTTTTATAGAGCCTAATCACTGTGAGGGTATCCTGGTGCTTAGCAGGTGTGTGGTGCTAGCTTCGAGGGACCTTATTCAAAGAGCTAGGTCTTCAGCTTCTTGCAGAATTCAAGAAGTGATGAAGAGGTTGTAATGTGTTGTGGGAGGTCTTTCCACGCTTTAGTTGTAATGTATGAGAAAGCATGGCCTCCTATTCCATGCTTTCGGTGTATTACAGAAGAAAGCATGGTCTCCTGTTCTGCTTGTGTGTATGCTTGGTACTTGTGCAAATGAAGGTTTGTCTGAGCTCAGGTGCCTAGTGGTTTGGTGGGACTGCACTCATCTGTTGAGTTAGGCGGGACGTATGTGGTGTGATGCTTTGTGTGTATGGGTAAGGAACATGAACTGTGTGCACCGTTGACCCGGGCGGACATGTTTAGCCTGCCACCAGGCACGGGTTCCATAGTGAGGCATCTTTTCTGAAGATCACCACATTGGTCATGTCTATGTTGAGTTTGAGGCAGTCAGAATTCATCCAGGTGGCTACTCCAGTCATGCACAAATTGAAATTGTTTCTGGTTCTGAATGTTCTATCTGAGAGGGACAGTGTCAGTTGTGTGTCATCTGCGTAGATGAGTATGTTGTGTTGTGTGTGCGGATGCAGTATGCCCGCGGTGTGATGTAGATGTTGAAGAGGGCTGGGCTGAGCGAGGAACCCTGTGGGACTCTGTAAGTGAACTTCAGGGGTTCTGAGGAGTATGGTGGCATGATGACTCTTTTCTTCCAGTAGGAATGGTGCAGATCCATTTGAGGGCGGGTCGTTGGATGCCAGCCTTATGAAGTTGTCTGATCAGAAAGGGATGGGAGACTGTGTTGAAGGCTGCTGAGAGGTTGATAAGAATGCGGTTTCTCCTCTGTCGAGGTTCATCCAGATGTTTTCTGTCGCTGCAGTGAGGGTTGTATCTGTGACCTAAAACCTCATTGGTTGGCATCGAGGAGCTGGTGTTTGGTGAGTTGGTCAGTGAGGCAACAATGGATTGCTTTTTCTAGGATCTTGGCAGTATATGTAGGAGGTAGGTTGCGTTCATGAGTATGGCTGGCTCTACAGAGTGCTTTTTCAGTAGCGTATTGACAGTTGCATATTTCCGGGATTCCAGAAAAGTGGTTGTATCAATGGTGGTGTTCAGGATGGGAGTGAGGGCTTTACTGATAGTGGTTGAACTTTTGTCGAAGGCATAGTTGTGGCAAGAGCCACACAGGGCTCTGGAGTTGGTAGTCTGTGGTAGTAGGTTCCATGTTGTCCAGGTGATGCCTTTGTTCGATACTGACAGACTGATCGCAGAGTTGGCAGGGTCCAGTTGAGGGTTGAAATTGATGTAGATGGCTGTGATTTTGTTGCAGAAATCTGATAGGCTGTTATACCGTTCTTAGGGAGTGGCAATTGCTGATAGTTGCTGCTGGTGTGGTGAAGTCCTTGATGATAGCGAAAATATCATTGCTGCTCTTCAGGCTGTTGTTGATGTGCTCGGCTAGGGTCTTCATTTTTGTTTCTCGGATTTGCTGGTGATAGCATCTCTGGATTGATTTGAATTCTTCCTTGTACAATTCTCTGTGGCTCGCTTTCCACCTCTCTTCCAGTTGCTTGAAATGCTGTTTGGTCATTCAGATTCAGGGGCTCTATAAACAGAACCCTTATATTAATGTCAGGCTGTTTGTTTGGAACACAATGGCTTGGTAAAAGGGGGTACCATTGTCATGCAGGAGTTACAGAATTGTACTACTCTTATAAATCCAGACCAGGGCTATTCACTGTTTAATGAAGTCTCCAGTGCAGGTATTTTTTGCTTAGGATGAAGAGAAGAAAGTAAAATAATAGAAGAGTTTCTTGTCCTGGGAGGCAAGCCAAACATTTGTTCCTTCCTACCGGGTGGATAACATACAAGATCTCAGATTAGGAGCCAGGCATCACAGATGGTGAAATTTAGGTGTGGGCAGGAAGGAATCCCAAGCAACTCTCACAGCTAGCAGACAAGAAGAAAAAAGATGTGTCTTATATTCAAAGTTCAGAGTTCCTTGGAAGTGCACCTAGAAGACAGCGCAGGAACATTGAAGTGTTAGCCTTCACCACGGTGCAGAAGATGTAACATAAATGTAGGCTTTGCAAGATTTGTAGGTACAGTAGGAGTAATGTAATGGAATCTTAAAGAGCACAATGTTATCCAATTGTTGTACTAGTGTCGTAGTTTGGACTCTTGCTCTGGGCAAGACTGCTGGTTTAAGGATGACAGTACTTTTGTTTGTAGGCGACTGCGTCTTTCCTACAACAAGTCGCAACTGTTATCCCAACCTTACCAGCTCACTAGCAGCACCTCACCAGAAACACAATAGTAAAAGGTGATTTATGGCAGCCGTTTACGCACGGACTCAAAAATAAGACATCTCAGGGAGTGTCGAGGTTAAACGGAGATTACCCTTTTCTCACAGATATATTGGTGGTCATTACGACCTTGGCGGTATAAGGCGCTTACCGCCGTGCAGAAGACCGCCAATACACCGCCGCGACTGCGGTAGACCGCCACAGCTATTATGACACACATCTCGGAATCCGCCGAAATTCAGACACCCACACAACACCGCCACACCAAAGGTCAGCGATAAACATGCGGAAACAAATCCTCCACGCCAACAGAAACACGCCCATGCTATTACGACCCACGAATCCACGCGGCGGTCTTTCAACCGCGGTATTCCATTGGCGGTACACACCGCCGCGCTCAAAATACACACACATATACAAAACACTGCCACATTGGACAATTCCAAATACACACACCTGATACACATACAAACACCACTCCCACACACCCAATACAATATAAAACACACACCCACATCACACACAAACCCTTACAACCACAATTTCTGAGAGAAGGCCAGAGAGAGACAGCACAGCATAGAGAACCCCATCACACAGAGGCACACTACACCATCACCCACACAGCACCCACGCACAAAACACCACATACCACTACACTCACCACACTCATCAACACATACACCACCCCACACATCACACACACCACCCCATGGCACGCCAAAGACACCCCCGCTTCTCCGAGGAGGAGCTCAGGGTCATGGTCAAGGAAATCGTCCGGGTAGAGGCACAGCTATTTGGCTCACAGGTACAGCACACATCAATAGCCAGGAAGATGGAGCTATGGCAAAGAATAGTCGACAGGGTCAACGCTGTGGGACAGCACCCAAGAAATAGGGAGGACATCAGGATGAGGTGGAACGACCTACGGGGGAAGGTGCGTTCCACGGTATCCAGGCACAACATCGCGGTACAGCGGACTGGCGGCGGACCCCCTCCTCCTCCCCCACAACTAACAACATGGGAGGAGCAAGTCTTGTCCATCTTGCATCCTGAGGGCCTCGCAGGAGTCGTTGGAGGAACGGACACTGGTAAGTCAAATTTCAACTATCATATCCCCCACCCTACCTGCATGCTATCACACCCCCCCACCCTCACACCCTCCCCTATCACTCAAAATCCTCACCTATCTACCCATGACACCAACCACCCATCCCAACCCCAAAACCTGCATGACCTAACTACGCATGGATACCCATCACTAAAGCATGTCCACTGCACAGACCCACAACACCCCCCAACTATCACCACACAAGCCCCCACACAGGAATGCCTGCACTGGGGTACACGCACACCCAAACATTGCACATCATGAAACACACACATGCAATAATCATGTACTCATACCCCCGCAGGAACCCGAAGGAACGTCACCACACAACACCACTCCACCCCCAGAAGAGGCCCACAGTGACGACAGCAGCTCTGCCCCACTGGATCTTGATGACCAGCCCGGACCATCGTGGGCCTCAGGACAGTCAGTTCCCCTTGCCCAGCCACTGCCCAACACCGAACTGCCACCCTCTGGGAACACCAGCACAGCACCCACCCAGCGGGCCCAAACCTCCCTACCCAGGACAGGTCAATCAGCGGTTTGTCCACCACTACAGGGCACCCAGGCTAACCCACCACCCCAACAACAACAGGGACCTGGGGGCAGTGGTAGTGGGCACACGGTCCAGGGGACGGAGGCACAGGAACACAGGGGAACTGGGAGGGCTGCTGTGCGTCAGAGGGAGGACAGGCCAAGGGAACCTACTCTCAACAAGGCCCTCTCCTCCATCATGGGAGCATACCACCACTCCCAGGAGACGATGGCAACGGTACTGGCCAAGTTGCAGGAGACCCTGCGTCTGCAGGAGGAACAGTATTTGGGGTTCAGGGAGGAGCTCAGGACCATTGGCTCCGCCCTGGACACCATTGTAGGGGTGCTGATGGACATTCAAAAGACCTTGAGGGACACCGTGGCACTCCCAGGGGCCCCTTGACACTAGCCACAACGATGAAATGCCCACCACCTCCGCCGGCGCTAGTGGACAGGAGGCACCGCCACAGGACCAACACACCAGCACCCCATCCCCTGCAGACGGACCACCACCATGCAAGCGGGCCCTGAGATCCAGGAACAGGACAGAGCAAGATGGCAAGACCCCCGCCAGGAAATAAGACCACCCTGATCGTCCTCCCACTGTCCCACTTTGTTAACCTGTCCAAATCGGAACTGCCCCAGCTCCACTTCCAATGGCCAGATGTGCAATGTACCTGTGAGACTAATAGACTGGACTCTGCCATGGACATTCCTCCACCATCACCCATCCCCATTTCACAACCCCCCTTCATTGTTATGCACTTAAATAAACACCCTTGAAACACTAATAAAACTGGAGTCAGTCAATGATTGTGAACTTTGTATTGTCAATTACAGTGTTAAAAAAGGTTACCCATTGGAAGGCCAACATACCAATGTCACACATCACAAGTCTTTCAAGGGTGCTGCGTCTGTCTTGTCCGCCAACGGTAGCGGTATGCCATGCACTAAAACTCTCTTTCTTCTGTCTCCCCCCTTTTCCTGCTCTCCCTGTCCTTTTGTACATCAGCATCAACAGGCGGAGGTACAGTGGCACCGGAGCACGAGGGAGCTGCATCCCACATGGCCATGGAGGGCCACACCACAGACTCTGAATTCACCAGTGGGACGGAGGGCGAGGGGAGCTTCACGTCGGCCACCAGATCACCATCCAGCGACACGGACTCGTCCGCCGATGGGAGCTCCCCTGTAGTGGCGGCACCATCTGTGCGCCCCACTTCTACAGGTGCAGCCGCCACCTCCCCTACCAGAACTGCCCTCCCAGCAGCCCCTCCGCGTGTGTCCCGTGCCCGCTCACCCAGGAGGGTGGGCATCACCTTCGCCCCAGGCACCTCAGGCCCTGCCCCAGTCACCCCTGCTGCCCTCAGTGAGGAGGCCATTGACCTCCTCAGGACCCTCACTGTTGGGCAGTCTACTATTTTGAATGCCATCCAGGGTGTAGAAAGGCAGTTGCAACAAACCAATGCATTCCTGGAGGGCATTCATTCTGGTCAGGCGGCCCTTCAGCAAGCTTTTCAGACTCTGGCCTCAGCACTGATGGCAGCCATTGTCCCTGTCTCCAGCCTCCCCCCTCCAACTTCCTCCACCCAGACCCAATCCCCTGTACCCCAGCCTATCCCAAGCACACCTCTAGACCAGCATGCACACACGTCAACACACAAGGGAAGCTCAGGCAAACATAAGCACCACACATCCCACAGGCACTCACGCAAGCATCATATCCATGCAGACACACCAACATCCACTGCCTCCACTGTGTCCCCCTCCTCCTCGTCTCCCTCCTCCCTCCCAGTCTCGTCTACACTCTCACCTGCATGCACTACCTCTACAGCCACTACTACCATCACCAGCACACCCAACACCACACCCTGCTCATGTGTAGTCACCATCCCCACTACCATTCACACGTCCCCTGTGTCCTCTCCCAGTGTGTCTGTGACGCCACCTCCCAAGATACACAAACGCAGGCACACACCCACCCAACAGCCATCCACCTCACGACAGCCTCCAGCCCATGCACCTTCACCCTAAGTCAGCAAACGAACACCTTCTACAACCACAACCTCTTCCTCCACTCCCAAACCCCCTCCAGCTACCCGTCCCAGTGTCTCCAAGAAACTTTTCCTGTCCAACCTTGACCTCTTTCCCACACCTCCCCAACCCCGTCCGTCTCGTAGGTCCCGAACTAGCACCTCAGTCACAACATCTCTGGGACCAGTGGTGCCTGTAGTCACCAGAATCTGGAGTGCACCGGCCACCAGAGCAGCCAGTGTGGCACGGAGCCACAGCACAGACAGTCCCCCACCTGTCAAGCATCAGAAGTTGGCCAGTGCCCGGCGGGAGAGGGGGAAGACTCTAGCCACCAAAGCCACTCCCAGGGGTACAGGTGGGAGTGTGGAGTCAGCTGCGACACCTTCCAAGGTGGGGAAGGGGCACAAGAAACTCAGCAAGCCTGGGAAGAGCAGCACGGCGGAGAAGACCGCCATCATCCCCGCTGCCCAGGAGGCCACCGCCACCAGCCCTGCTGCCCAGGAGGCCAGCACCAGCCCAGCTGCCCAGGAGGCCACCGCCAGCACAAGCCCTGCTGCCCAGGAGGCCACCGCCAGCACCAGCCCAGCTGCCCAGGAGGCCACCGCCAGCACAAGCCCTGCTGCCCAGGAGGCCACCGCCAGCACCAGCCCAGCTGCCCAGGAGGCCCCCGCCAGCACCAGCCCAGCTGCCCAGGAGGCCACCGCCAGCAGCAGCCCATCTGCCCAGGAGGCCACCGCCAGCACCAGCCCTGCTGCCCAGGAGGCCACAGCCGTCATCCCCGCTGGGACAGAGAGGACCGCCAGCACAAGCCCCGCTGGGCTAGAGAGGACCGCCAGCACAAGCCCCGATTGACTACAGAGGACCGCCAGCACAAGCCCCGCACAAGCCCCGCTGGGCTAGAGAGGACCACCAGCACAAGCGCCGCTGGGACAGAGAGGACCGCCAGCACAAGCCCCACTGGGACAGAGAGAACCGCCAGCACAAGCCCCGCTGGTACAGAGAGGACTGCCAGCACAAGCCCCGCTGGGCCATGAAGGACCGCCAGCAGCTGAGTCACTGCAAAGGAGCCCGCCGCTCCAAGCAACGCTGAACAGGGCACCACCGTCTCATGCACCGCTGAACAGGGCACCGCCGTCTCAAGCACGGCTGAACAGGGCACCGCCGTCTCAAGCACGGCTGAACAGGGCACCGCCGTCTCAAGCACGGCTGAACAGGGCACCGCCGTCTCAAGCACGGCTGAACAGGGCACCGCCGTCTCAAGCACCACTGAACAGGGCACCGCCGTCTCAAGCACCGCTGAACAGGGCACCGCCGTCTCAAGCACCGCTGGCCCATTAGCGCAAAGGGCACTGACACTACTGAGTCCGTCACGGGCAGAATGAAGCACTCTGGGCACCATGCCCCCTCCAGAACCAGTGGAGAGATCCATTCCACTACCTCTGTCCTTGGCAGGATGAAGCACTCTGGTCACCATGCCCCCTCCAGAACCAGTGGAGAGATCCATCCACTACCTCTGTCCTTAGCAGGAAGAAGCACTCTGGGCACAAGGCCCCCTCCAGAACCAGTGGAGACTGTTATCCACTTGAGAGACTGTGGCTTTGCACTCCCCAAGATGGAACAGTGGGCGACCCACCCACTGTAGTGACTTGAGAGACTGTGGCTTTGCACTCCCCAGGATAGAACAGTGGGCAACCCACCCACTGTAGAGACTTGAGGGACTGTGGCTTTGCACTCCCCCGGATATGGCAGTGTGCAACCCACCCACTGGAAAGACTTGAGAGACTGTGGCTTTGGACTCCCCAGGATATGGCAGTGGGCAGACCACCCACTGGAAAGACTTGAGAGACTGTGGCTTTGTACTCCCCAGGATATGGCAGTGGGCAGACCACCCACTTGTGAGACTTGAGAGACTGTGGCTTTGCACTCCCCAGGATTGAACAGTGGGCATGTGGCCCTCTCGTGGATTTGGCGTTGTGCACTCAAGCGGCTGAGGTGCCCCCCCTTTCCCTCCCCCTGAGGTGCCTGTTTTCTTGCTCTCTGATGCCCCTGCAGTGTTCTCTCCGTCATGGTCGGGGATCTTGTGTGGGCCTCGCCCATACCTTGGGGCCCAGTGTTCCACAGACTTAACTGGAGCACTACCTGGACTACTATTCTTGGTGTATATTTTGTTAATGGTGTATATATATATTTTTGTGTACTTTATTTTAATATATATTTCAATGGTTACACTCATTTTCTGTTGTCTTGGCATTCTTCCGGGGGGGTTGGGGGTGTAACTGTGATGTATCAATATGTATTAGCGTGTGTGTTGTCGTGGATGAGGGTGGGGGTGTTGCGTGTGTGTGTCCCTGTTTTTTCCCTCCCCCCTCCCCTGTGTCGTAGGTGCAGTACTCACCGTGGTCTTCGCCGCCGGCATTCGTGCTCCTGCTAAAGGAGCAGGAAGACTATCGCATGGAGAATTTGGAGTTACGGGTCCAAGGTGTCCTAGTTCCTCGTGGGGTGTGTAGAGGTGAGCGTTTTCCCTTTGGAATCCTGTTTCCGCCGTGTTTTTATCCACGGTGAATCCGCACCGGAAAAGGTGGCGGATTAGTAGGTTGTGATACTGTGGGTGGTACATTGTCCTCCACCTGTCTGTTGGCGGTGACCGCCGCGCTGTTTGTTTGTACCGCCGTGGCGGTCGGAGTGTTAAAGTGGCTGTCTTTGTTGGCGGTTTTCGCCACGGTCGTAATTGCAACATTTTTACAGCCGCCCTGTTGGCGGTCTTACCGCCGCTTTAACACCGACCGCCAGGGTTGTAATGACCACCATAGTTCTTTACTGAATCAAAAGCCAATGCAGAGAATCCAGTGTAGTAGAGAATCCATTGTAGTAGATTAAGAGGAATCCTGTGTAGGGCCAAATCTGCAACTGTATTTTGAATGCTCTGGCGCTAAACTATAGTACCATCACAAGCACCCAAAAACATATAGGGGGTCATTATGACCCTGGCGGAAGGCGGAGAAGGGGCGGTAAGACCGCCAACAGGCTGGCGGTCTTTTTTTTAGTATTATGACACCGCCATGGTCATCTGCCGGTTCCCTGCTCCGCCCGCCATGGCGGAGACGACCGCCGGGCTGGAGACCTGGGTCTCCAGCCTGGCGGCCGTCACTATACCGCCGGCGGTATTTTGACCCGGCTGACCGCCATGGATTTCATGCGGTTTGAAACCGCCATGAAATCCATGGCGGTATGCACTATCATTGCCAGGGAATTCCTTCCCTGGCACTGATAGGGGTCTCCCCCACCCCCCACCCCCACCCCGACTCCCTCCCCTTCACCCCCGACCACCCCTGCAACCCCGCAAAGGAGGCAGGGCCCCCCTCCCCATCCCGACCCCCAACATCACATAACTCACACACACACGACACGCATGCAGGCACCACCAACACACACACGCACACACACCGACATACATGCCAACATCCACACACACAGTCAGACACGCACACCCACATTCAAAATACACGCACACATCCATACAGACATACCCACAGACATACACGCACTCATTCCCAAACAAGCAACACCCCCGCAAGCATACACGCACTCACACACCCCCTCTACATACACAGACGCACACCCCCATGCACGCACACAACACACAACACCCCCCTGCCCCCCAAACCCTAACGGACGATCGACTTACCTGGTCCGTCAATCCTCCGGGAGGGGACGGGATCCATGGGGGCTGCTCCGCCGACACCACACCGCCAACGGAACACCGCCACGCCGAATCACAGGACGTGATTCGGTGGGCGGTGTTCTTTTGGCGTGGCGGTGAAGGTGGAGCAACCTCCACTTCCCCGCCGCCCGCCAGTATGGCTGTTGGCGCCTCTCCATCCGAAAAAGGATGGAGAGCAGCCAGCAGTCATAATACGCTGAGCGGCAAACCGCCACCACTGGCGGTCTTCTGCACGGCGGTCCCTCGGCGGTCTTGTAAAAAGACGGCCGAGGTAGTAATGACCACCATAGTCACAATAATCCAGGTGTCTCAAAATCATTGCCTGGATTACCAAAGTTCTTGTGTGGGATAGTAGAGCAAGATTTTCTGCAGCACTTTTGTGAGCGTGAAGCACATTGCTGACAGCTGATAAACCTGAGCATTAGCGAGAGATTCGATTAAAAATAAACCCTAAATTGTGTACAGATTATACTGGTACAGGGGCAGTACCTAGTTAAGAAGATCAAAGGTTAATTGAAAGAATCTGTCGAGGACTTGTGACAGGGGTCAGAATTGAACTTTGAGGATATGTCTGCTTGCCAGTGTGCTTCTGTGAGCATACATTCTGGAAAATTAGCTACAGCACCAAGAGAAAAACTGTCCAGTGAGACAATTAATTTAGCGTCATCTGCATAACTCCTAAATCAGAAAACAAAAGAGCATATGAGTGTAGCCAAAAGGCAAACATAGATGTTAAAGAGAGCATGACTGAACTAGAAACCATGTGTGAGCCCCTGCTGCACAGTCACAAACCAAGACCAATACAGTAGCAAGTAAACAGCTTGGACTTGGGAATTCAGACAGGGTTTGATCCAGTTCAGTGTAGATCCAGAAATGCTAATTTAAATAAGTCTTTCTGTGAGTTTGGAATGTGACACCACATCAAAAGCAGCCGACCAGTCTACTGAAAGCAGAGCAGATGTATTACTTGCATCTGCTAGCATTCAAAGGTCGTCAAAATAGATACCAGAGCAGATTCTGTACTTTAGCCCAGTGTTGTATATCTTCCACTGCTGCTTTAGCTTCGATAACATCTCCTAGCCTGTGATCAATTAATATATTCAATTGTATCATACATTTGTCACTCCAAACCAATGGTGACACCTGACCAAAAGGAACAAGATCAGGTGTATAAACATTAAATCTAAAATGGGTACAGCCCAATTTTTAGGTCCATGAACCACTTGCTAGCAAGTCAGCTAATGCATCCACAAAATCAGTTTCATGTCCTTGGGGGCAATACATCTAAGGCTGTTTTAGTTTCCCGCGCAACAGTAAATCCCAATAATTCAGCATTGGATAACGAACGGAGTCTAGAGTTTTGACCTTAAGCTGTTCTTTGAAAATAATAGCTAAGCCTCTCCTCTCTTGGCAGACCATGACAAATGAATACCCTTAAAGCCAGTTGAGCAAGCGTAGCAATATCTGATGTCAATCAGTGATTTGTCCAGGTTTCTGTAGTAAATAGAAGGTCTAGATTAGAGAGCATTATAAAATCTTATATCTCTAACACATGTTTTACCATCGACCTAGTGTTGATTAGGCCAGCTTTTAAGTGTGATCCCTTCTTATCTGTGATGGAAGCTAGAATGCATGTTTTAGGCCTTAAGACTGTGACCTGGAGTATTATAATCATCCCTTCTCAGCCCAAGTTTAGGTCAGCAGTAGTCAGAGTCTTCTCTAAATTAAGATGCATAAAGATACCGTAGGTGCCAGCTCTGGAAACAGAGTGTCAAGTGACTATTTGAAAAGGTCTGTAGTGCCATCGGGCCAGCACATTACTCAACAGCAAATATCCAGCTCCATTTCCACGCTGTTCACAATTTCATTGCCATAGTATACCCATTAGTGTTATGTAATTGCAAGCAACTGGCCAGGTCCATTAAACACCATGGTGGTAGGTATATGACTCCACCTAATCCTAATGAAACTCTCTCTTAGGGCACAGTGAGAGAAGCTCCTGGAGGTCTATCTTTCCATAAGTTGGTGACAAAATGCTTAGAGTAAAAACAAGGATAAGACACATCTGATGCCTTTTTTCCTTGTCTGTCATCCCTTCGTTTAATTAAGTATCACAAGCTTGGTGCCCCAGGTATAAAAAGTTAAGGAGGGTATGTGCTTCACACTTCAACCAAAATGGTAGATGGATTGAAATTCCATGGGTCGAAGCATGGCTGTAGAAACAAATCTGAGAAATTATATACATGGGGGCCGACCAATAGTTTGTGGTGATTACATTGTTACTGGGTGATGAAATGACCAACATATTTGTAGCTAAATACTGAATATATTAAAATGTGTTTAATCATAAATAAACTTTAGAATCTATTTTAATTACATATTGTGAACATCTGTTCTTTGCATCAAGGCGATTTTATTCCTTCTTTCCTCCTGTTAAATAGGTTGTAATGTCACTCTGAACCTGTTCTATCTGTTTCAGTGAATTTAATGTACAGCAAATTAGTATAAATGTTGTCTTGGTGACATCAGATAATGCAATATTCGTTTATAACAAAGCACTGTTCAGGGGTTTGCATTATGTCTGTCAGTTTGTGGATTTTAAGTAGAGTAGACACAATATTGAAACCTTGTAACTTTAATTGTTTGTGTGTTTTTAACAAGCACTTGTTTGACTGGATTACTGCTTTCCCTAAACAAGTGATGGCAAAACCAGTAGGTGTGGTGTTAATATGCCGATGTGGACACACACAAATGTTTGCATGTGTTAGCAGAGTAAATCACATCAAATACTAATGCACATCAATGAGGATGTAGATTGAGTGATCCACTCCTGTAACAAGTCAAACCAGAGAGCCCCTGATCAACTCAAACCTCACAGAACATGTAATTCCATTCTGTGATAGCCAACAGAACTATTTCAAGACATGTCGCGGTCTGGAATGACCTTAAATCTCCTAGACCCTGCTGTATAACATTATCGAAAATATGTGGGTTTTAAGCTGGACCACAGTGCTTGCATTCTTTCAGTTCATGCTTAATCTCATTAGGGAGGATGAAGTTCTTCATGAAGTTAGCAAATGACAGGCTTTGAAACTCATGGAAAGCTTGTACATACCTCAGTCCTGCAAGCCTTTATTAGAAGTCCATCTTGAATCAAATGTAAGCCTTCGAGGAATCTTTCTCAAAGATACACTACAACTGCCATTACTAGATTTCATCTTGTTGGACAGTAGTTGTTGAATAGACTTTCACAAAGGTGCAGTACTACCAGGCATTACTAAATGTTTTCTTAAATAAGACTCAAGCCATTGCTGTACCAGGCTGCAGTATCTTCGGCCTGGAGGTCCCATAGGTGTCTCTGGGTAGCACCCCAGCGGCTACACCAGTTCTACTGCTTTTGCTTGGCAGAAGGCAGGCTATCTCAAAAGTGGCAGAGCCTCCTTTTTCATAGACTTAGAGATGAGAAGGCATTGGAACAGAGCAGACCCTGTTACCAGTAATTAAGCAAGCAATTTGCTGGTCTTTGTAAAGAGTTAAAATAAAGAGTTGTTTCTGTTTGATTGCACCTGGTACTCATGTCAATATTTGTTGAACTCTATACTGGCAATGAGGCAGTTCGACATCGATGTGTGTGTCTGTGAGTACTCCAAGTCAGCTGGCTGTCACAGTTTGCTGTTTCTGCAGTAATTTCAAAGTGGATGTGACTTTGCCGAAGGGGACTGTGCAGAAGCCTGTGGTGTGGAAGATTCTACCAAAATTGACCATTCAGCGGTAGATGCTGTTGCACTGGGCATGCCGCCTCCTTTCCACACAGATGAATGGGGAATTCTGGGCCCAAGATGAGCACATTGGTTGAAGCACGTCCAAATCTACATTTATCCTGTTGGCATTACAGATGAGGTATAAATGAAAGGACACCTGTTTTCTCTAACTACCAGGACATTGCCTGTGAACTCTCTTTTGGTGACGATGCAGAACTGAAGTTGAGTTTTTTCAAAATATCTTCAGTTCATAGTTGGATGTAAATCCTCTAGTTCAAGAGAAGAACTGTTTCGGGAGCATAAACAACATGGACATTGTGCCCCTACCCTGAGCAGTTCTATCTGCCCATGTTTTGGCTTAAGAAATGGATCACCAACATACTGTGTGCAGCTGTAGTGATTGTCCTCTTGCATCAAACACCTGTGGACATCAGCATCAAGAGGAGACTGACCATGCTGCAGATACGGACAACCCCATGCGGGAGACTACCCACCACTTCAAGAGAATTACAATGCATCCAACAGAAAAGGACATATCCAACTTTGTCATTCCAGATACATTTATCAGTCCAGGTTTCCTGTGCATCCCACAGCCTTTGCAAAGGAAAGCAAATTAACAACACCAACTGAGACAACTAACTGAAAGGGGCTCTAACAGCAGCTATCGTACACATTGAGAGCATACACCACCTTAAATTGCGAAAATATTCTTTAGCCACAATAGTCTTGTTACGGAGGATGATGACATCAGAGAACCAGTACCAGATATTGACATTGATGGTATAAACATTTCTGTTTTGGTTGATGCAGGAGACAGAATCATTTTGATGATAGGCACTAAGTTTGACAAGTTGCAGAATATTTTCTTTCTCAGACCACTTTTCAAATGTGTGCCTTTGGCTTGCAGGAGCTGTTTTCAAACTGCATTATCCCATGATGTCTGGCAAGTAGAATTTTAAAGATTTGTGGTTGCATTGGATGCAAATATAGACAGCATTCTGAGTTTTCATATGGCAGTTTAACTCGACCTGCTGCAGGTAGTATAATTAATTGTCCAAACTGAGACATCGGAATATTTCAGTGTCACCAAACTTTCATGAACTGTTCTCCAGAATGGGCAAACTCAAAAGAGATCTGATTCACCTGTACATAAATGAAAATGTCAAACCAGTAGCTCAATAGTTCAGGGGGAGACCTTTCAACATTTAAAAGCAAGTTGAGTTTGAGATTATTCACCCTTTTCAATAGGACATCATTGATCCTATTAGGTGTCCAACTCTGTGCCTATCCGCTTTTGTTCCACATAGCGAACAAAGTGTGGCAATTTGTTTAATTCACTGTGTGTCCTTTTTCATTATCATCGCATTTAAAAGATCTCTGAAATACATCAGTTCATTGTGTGCACTGCACAAAGGTCTGTGTTTTTAATACAGTACTGCTCCACCCTCTTTGGTGTCAATCATAGTCTCACCTAACCAGCAATGAATACTGTCCGAAAGAAATAGTATCTTGCTCTACCCTGGGCTACAAACATTTTCATTTGTTTCACTTTAGAATGTTGTTCATGATTGTTGCAGACCATCTTGCCTGTTCACCATCTTTGGATAACTGAAAGTGCGAATGCTTCCACGGATCAATAGGAAGGACCTTCTCTTGCAAAACTATAGTTTCCTAATTGTGTGGAGACCTAGAAAAGAGTAATACCCTACTGACTTTATCTCCCACTTTCCGTTACTCCACTGTTCTCCAGATCCATCCATTGCTCAGGAATACCCGTGGTTCCTGGTCCAACGGCTTCCCTCATGGTGCTGAACAAGAGGGACGTCATTTGTATTTCAGCTGCTAACCCACATTCACTGCTATTTCCAGACTCTTCGTCTAACATGGATGCTGAGGCCTTGAAAGAGTGAAAAGGATTGACAGACAGTGTGACCTATAAGAACTAGTCCTTTTGCACTGTGTATATGGGGAACTTTCTCAGCATTATTCTGGTCTTCTGCAAAGGGGCACCTACCTCATTGTTGGAAATGGCCCTTTTTGCAGGGTTATCCCCAAACCTTTTGCTTTCTTCCTCCTATTTTTTCTGATTTGTTTTTCCTGGTTTTAGGACTTTGGGCAGTTTATTACTGCTGACCAGTGCTAAATTGCTGTCCGTCTAAATTGGATTGGTGATTGGTTTCTCCATGATTGGCATATTTGATTTCCTTGTAAGTCTCCAGTAAATTGCACTAGAGGCACTTGCACGGTAAAGGGGCAGGACAGCACATGGGGGGGGCAGCGACAAAAACATTTAATTAAAAAAATAAATGAATAAAAACTTACCTGCTCCACTGCCGTGCCGCTCCTCTCTCCTGGTCACAGCAGGCAGGCAGAAGCTTCCAGCCTGCCCTGTGGCCAATCCCGACTCTGCTCAGAGCAGCGTTAGGATTGGCTGGAGTGCGCATCCAGGGCGCTCCCAGACAGACTGGAAGTCTGTGCCTGCTCTCTCCAGCCCAGCAACACAGTTCCGGATTGGATAGAGCACAGTGCAGATGTGTGTTTGGCCGACCAAACACTCATTTGCACTGAGGACAGTGCACTCCACTTCGTCCCCGTCATCCCCCAGGACCTTTCCCATTTAACAGTGGAACGATAATAAACACAGTTTATTATTGTTTCATTGTTTGGAGAGGGGTGGCACTCCGCTGCCATAGAGGAGGAGCGCCCACGGATTAGCAGTGGGTCTGCAGCACTGATTGTGCCACCCACATGAGTAGCCCTGTAAAACATGTCTCAGACTTGCTACTGCAGTGCCTGTGTGAGCAGTTTTAAACTGTCTGTTCGACCTGACAAGTGCACCCACTTGCCAAGACTAAACCTTCTCTTTTACTACACATAGGTCACCCCTGAGGCAGGCCCAAGGCAACTCCCTGGGCAGGGTGCAATGTATTTAAAAGGTAGGACATGTAAAGGTGTGTTTTACATGTCCTGATTGTGTAATACTGTTAAATTTAGATTCCAGTAATGCAAGGCCTATATTTCTACCATAGGTTAAAATGGGGATTGCCTGGAAATATAGTTTAAGTGTAATTTTCTCATTGGGAGCAGATAGAGATATGGAGTTTGGGGTCTCTGAATTCACAATTTAAAAATACATCTTTTGGGGAAGTTGGATTTTCACTAGTACGTGTAAAAATGCCACTTATAGAAAATGGGCATTTTCTTGCTTAACCATTCTGTGACTCTGCATGTCTGTAGAATACACGCCTGGGTCAGAATGACGGTTGGACTGTTTGTGAATTTACTCTAGATGGTCACAGAAAGGGAGCTGATGTGTGCCCTGCATTTCCTGATGGGTCTTCCTGGGTTAGAGTGGTGGGAGGAGCTGACACTTGCACCTGAATAGGACTGTGCCTGTCCTTACACAAAGCAGTCTCCAACTTTCTGGAGTGTGTCTGGGGCCAGGGCAGGGAAAGGCAGGGTCTTGTGCACTACAAAGACTACTCTTTGAAGTTTGACTACTTCAAAGACAGAAGTGGGTATACGTACTGGGCCTCTGACCCCACAAAGTAAGAACTCTTCTGGCCTAGGACATTCTGCCAGATGAGGAGCAGGATGCTGTAGGAGGGACTGCCATTCTGCCTGTTGCTTTGTTGTGCTGGCCTGATGCTTGTTGCTTCTGTCCTGGGAGTGAAAAGACTGGACTTTGCTTTTACATCCTGCTTTCCAAGGTTCTCCAGGGGCTTGAACTGAGCGTGCCTCTTGGTAAGAAGTGTCAGGGACATTAAAAGACTTCATCTGCCAGTGCCTGGGCTCTTCTGCTGAGAGTCATGACTTGCCAAGTTGTGCCAGCTCCAATCCCTAGGCCTTTTGGAAGTGTAAGCTGATGACCTGAAGGAGAAAACCCATACACCGATTCACTGTGATGGACAAAATCGGCACAGTGCCTGTCCCTCAGCTGGGGAATCAACGCTGCGCCTGTCTCACGGCTGCCAAACCGATGCAGCACCTGTTTCACCGGGGCTCCATCAATACACTGTGTCTAGATTTTCCATGCATCATCCCCGGGGCGTTAATTTCTCATCGACCCCCTAACCGTAGTAAGAAACCGAGGCTGCTTGTCTAGAAATCAACACATTGCCTTTCCTCTGAGGAAAGAAGAGACACATTACCTTCCCTGCCAGTAAGGAACCCATGCATCGCCTCTCCTGTTAGGAAAGACTCGTCGCATCAACTCCCCTGCGCAGTAACGAACCTACACATTTTTACTGATCCTGAATAACTTTAAGTTAACATCAAGCTTGTGTATGAACTGGTCTAAGTCATACCTTTTCCCAGTACACCTTGCTTTTGTGGAACTCACTATATATAGTGCAGCAATTAAATGGAAACCTACAACTTTCTGCTATTTGGAAATTACCATATATCACTCCAACCTCGATTTACATGATGGTAATCTAATGAAAACAATCACCTCACATAGGTAACAGCCCTCCTTTTGGAAATCTTTTCCTGTATCTGCAATTTGTAGAACTGCCTTTGCCAGAATTATTATGCTTCCCTTGTTATGACTTCTCAAACTTGCCTCTGCAGTTTCCCAGGATGTTGGGAAATGTAATTTGGAATGTCAGTAGACATAGGGTGTCATTCATTAGCCAAGCTAAATACCCTAGCAGCAGGGAAGCCTAGGAGCTCCTGAGATTTTTTTAACTAAGCAGTGCAATTCAGCAGGTTTTCTGTTGGTTGGCTGACCAATCCCTGGCAGAGAGGCATGCACTCAGCGCAAAATAGAAATAACAACTTTTTATTATCTAAAGCCTCACTTCTGCAACATTATCTCTGTCAGCTCGCTATATACTGGTATTAAAGGAGTCTTCAAGTCAGCGGTCATTTAATCTTTTGTGCCCCTCTAATTCCGGTGCAGAGTATTCCTAGATATAGGTGACACCTTTCCAAGCATTCATAGGAACTTTGGGAGGGTGTGGCCCTTTTGACTGTGAGTGACCTCTTCCAGGATGGAACCCTTCTTCTATTCTGTACGTTAGTGAAACAGTGTGACCGACACATGGGGCACTTTCTGATTTACAGCAGACTGGTCTGGGCTTTGCACACTTATTGGGCAGTAACAGACACAGAACCTCATATCCATGCTACATTATGTGCTGGAAAAAGCAAGTAACTTGGCTTAGGAAGTCTATTGACGCTCATGTAGCGTTTCCCTTACAGGCCCTAATGAATGTTGGTAGGTAGACATAGATAAGGCCGTTAAATCAGAAGGAGCGGAGCTAAATCCTAGCATATCCTCTCAAGATATCAGTAACGGTTGCTTTGAGTATATATAGTTTAATATATTGCACAGGGCACACAGTGACCCCTTTGGATATTCAATAATATCTACCAACCGCTACTCCCTAGTGCCGCAGATGTTACACACCTATGGCCGGCATAAGGCATATGTTCTGCGATAGTCCCCACATCGCCTCCTGCTGGAGAGAGGTGTGTGAAGCTCCTTAACTGCCACTGGATTTAGTCATTTGTCTGGGTTTCAGTGCTGACTCCTCACACTTTACAAACGTCCGAGAGGCAGCAGAGCTGGGTCCACGTTTGTTTTCCTCAGCCTGCTGTTAGCCACAGGCCTGTAACCCTAAGTGAAAGTCTGAATCCCCAACAATGGGACAGTGGCTCCAGTCAGTTCAGAAATGGTCTGAAGCGAAAACATAGCACTACTTAGGGAGGAAGGTAGAGGTCTCTCGAAATAGCCTGTCACGAGGCACTAGAACGAAATAGTGCTTGCCTTTGCAAGTGATAACAAGAATTACATTAGACCCCCTTGAGAAATGCTAATCTTAGAGGGATCGGTACACCTGCTAAGTGATTTCAGTAGCGCTACTCTTTCATGCTACCTTTCTGGAAACCTAGTCCCAATCTATAGCAGCATGATAGTCTTTGTGTATCCTAGGTGACACCAGCTGTGGTAGGACTAATGGAATGCCTGTATGCTTCAATTTGCCTAGGACCCAGTGGAGTTGAATCATAGTGTATTCTTTGTGCCTGACTGAGTTATGTTTTTTCTTCTGTTTTTTTTTTCTTTTGGTTGTTGTTGAGTTAGGTGTACAGCTGTGCCATGTCATATCAATGATTTAGACAGCAATTGTCGTTCTCCTAAAACCAACAAAGGTCCTTTGAAAAAAAAACACAGGCATACACTCACAGCCCATGCATGATGTATTTTTAATTCATGCTGTGAAATTACGTTTACACGAGAAAACTGTCTTGGCATGGTGTGAGTGGCTGACATTTGTTTGATTCTCTGATATTGAAAGGTGTAGCACATTACAGGGCCTGCGGCTGTCAGTTGATATCACAACAGTTAAATAAGTATTTTAGATTAGGTGCATCAGAACGTACAATTCATTTTTGTATTCGAAGTGGGGGTTGGTCCTCTCTGAAGAAATTGGGTTGTGTCTGCCGTTGTGTATTATTATGCATGATTGTTGAGTGTGTAAGCGTGCATAAGGTTAGTTGTGTTTTTAAGGCAGCACGGCCCATTCATACTGTGCAGAACATGGAATTGTTCACCTCTCACTGTTACTACGCTGTCTATGGGAAGTGGTATAATGCCCCAGCGATAAATAAGGGTATGTTGACCTTGGTGACAAAGACTATTGCACATGTACATGCCTTAACGGGTGGGGGAATGCATTACTTTTGGTGTGTAAATTATGGTTTGCATGGCTGTTGTGCTATTTATGAATTGTGTTCCTAACCATAACTTGTGAAGTTCAGTGTTTTTTTTAGGTCAATTCGTAACCATAAACGCTCTTTAACTGTGTTTTTACATGAATTTCTGAGGTTTTCTGTAGTGTTTTTTTAAACATAATTTGAAGTGTTATTTCCAAGCCAAATCGTTACCCTAACGTTTGGTCTTTCAGTGACATGGTGGTGGTGGTGGAGTGTGTGGGTTTGTGGGGGTGGTTTTTTTTCAGCTGTCTTGGTCAACAGTTACCTTCAAGAGGTAGTGAGTGATTGGCAAATGACAAACGCCCTTTCATAGTTATAGACCACCTACTGTTAACAAAAGACGGAAATCACAGCAGCATTAATTTCAGCCACTTGAAAGATTGGTTTAACATTCACCACGGGAACAAGGGAGAAATCAGTTTGTGTGTTCCCCTTTTTTTCTGTAGACTGTGTTAAAGTTACTGGGACATACATCTGCAGCGTCTTTTTATTTCAATTTGTAGAGTTTTGCATGTTTACGTCATTTTGAGTTCTTATTCTCTCCTGTCTGCGTATTATAGTTCCTTTTCAGAATTACTAACTCATGCACTCTGTTATGGCCAAGCTTTTCCAGATGGGTGTCTTTGTTGCTGTTGATAATGCTGTACTCAGGACTTTAGATTGTAGGTGACCACCAGAGGACACAGACCCACCCTTATTTTTTGTTTTCTAAGCCTTTAGTTCCAGATAACACTCCAGTTTCCGATGAACTACCAAAAAGTGCTGCGATGACATGCCGTTTGGCGCCCTATAAGTGCTAATTACCATGAATAATTAACTTAAAGGCTGCCATCTGGATATGATCTTACACAATTATGTTTGTAGTAGAAATTGCTGTGTTCTCTTGTTTCTGTGGATAACGCTTTCGGCACCTGTACATTTGTATCTCATTGCTTGACTTCAGATTTGTGACGGTTCTTGTGTCATAGTTGGACTCTTGCTCGAGGCAAGACTGCTGGTTTAGGGACAACAGCACTTTTGTTTGTAGACGACTACTAGGCCAATCCTACGACAAGTTGCAGCTGTCGGCCCAACCCTCCCGGCTCACAAGCAGTACCTCACCAAAAACACAAGCAGTAAAAGGTGATTTGTGGCAGCCTCTATGCATGGACTCAAGAGTGTGACATCTCAGGGTAGTCGTGGTTAAACAGAGATTACCCTTTTCTCACATGAGCTACATGTCTCAGTCAAACACAGGCAAGGAAGGAGATGCAGTAAAGTTTTCAATAGATTTTATTGACAAGACTGCAATGTACTGTAAATTGCATGGGTTGCATTGACTAGGATAATGAACAATGCAAGAAACAGAATGGTAAAAATGAGAGTCATGAATACAAAGACCCCCACCATCTTGCAATAACTTGAGAGGTGAAATAGATGCAAAATGAATCCTAATACCCTAGCGTGATGAACCTAATCTCTAACTGAAAGAGAGCCAGGTGTGTTACACCAAATCTGCCAGTACCATGTCCATGAGAAGAGCCCCCCCCAACCCGCATTACCTTGGAATGAGGTCTCTAGATCAGACTCCGTGGTGACACGAAGGCTGGGTCATGCTTCAATGCAACATGTGTAGTATAGGTAGCGTTGATGGCGTCTGGTAGGAATCCCTCTGATAATCTTGTCTGTGTGAGATGTATTTATACAGCTCTTGTAGGACCCTTGATGCAGGTATGTTTCCAAACAATAGATAAAATGGCATGCTTGGAATGGCAAATATATGCACAATTTTCTGAAAAGGTACATTATGTTACTGTCACACAAAAGTGGGACAGTACGTGATGTGAATACCTACGTATCTTATTTATCTTTGACACTGATAGTGACACCTTTGCAGAGTGGCACTAATAACGTGAAACTAAAACATCTTCCTAACTATAAACGTAGCAGCCATTTTGGCAGAAATAATTAAATACATGTGCTCAAACAGAGCAAGCAAAGTAGGTTAAAAGATACTAGGAGATGGGGGCACAGACCTGCAAGCCAGAAGGCTAAGCTAACTCCTGATTCCCATTAAAACTAAATAGAATCCACTTCACTTGTTTGTTTAGGATGGAAACTTTGTTGCTTTAGTTTGCTTGGGTGACTTGTGGATTTGCAGTATTTTCATGTTTTTTTCTGTGCCTTGTGCTGATGTCAGGGGCTTTTTTTCAATGAGTGAGTTTCAAGTGTATAGTTTGATGAGAATCTTCACTGTAGACAGTGTGGAAAATACTGTAGTTTTTGCGACAGCTTAAGTTGTCTTACCAGACTCTTATTTTTTGCAAACAATGAATACATAACGTACATACACAGAGGAGCTTTTGGACAGCAGACTTCATCTTTTGGTTGGTTAAACTGTCATCCCACAGCCCACTTTTCCTATTGGCTCCTTTAACTTTGAGTGACTGCACAAAGCCTGTGCACATTGTTGATGCCCACCTAAAAACAGTTCCTTTCTTATCAGTGACAAAGCAGTTTTAAGTAGTGTTTCATATTCATTTTGTTAATTTAACAATAAAATCCGGTTATTTATTTTGCCTGCACTTCAGCCTCCCAGTGAGAGAGGGTTTTATTTTCTGTTAGCTTTTTAAGTTGCTTTTATGAAGTGTTTAAGTGACCTTGTGAGATTGTAGCTGCCTGTGATTTTATCATAGGTCTCCCATTGTTAGGACAAGACTGCTGGATTAGGAGTGGCAGCACTACTGTTTGTGGGAGACTGAGTCATGCCGCACCATCTTGGCAGCTGTCGGCCCAACCTTTTTAGCTAGCTAGCAGCACCTCACCAAAACCTGAAAGAAAAGGTGACTTGTACCATCCTGAAACATGACACTCTAGGTCTTCTCAGAGGAAGTCATGGTTGACAAGTCTCATCCCTTTCTCTCGTTAGCAAAAGGTCTCTTACACACACATACGCCAAAGATAGAGTTGCAGGATGGTTTTCAATACAGGTATTGAAAAGACTGTAATCTACGATAAAATATAAGGGCTGCAATTATTAGGGCAACAAGAGATAACAGTATTAGAATGGTGGGGACCAGCAAGGAGAAAATAAACAGTCCCAACATATTGGAATAACATACATAGATACGTAGATGAATTCTACCAAACCCCTAACTCCTAAGCGAGAGCATGGAGGTGATAGTCCAATCTGTCTGTAATTAGTACATGAGAGGAGCACCCATACCCATTACCCGAAGGATAGGGGTCTTCCTGCAGTCTCCCGGGATGGCTGTAGAGAGAGGTCTGAGGTCAGCAATGAAATGGCATTCAGCATGGACATAATCCTGACTGGAATGACCTCCCTGTTGTCCCTTCGCCTGTACAGTGTTTTTATAGGAAACATATTTTTTGTTCCATGAAAAAGGCCTGACGTGGGCATGTGCCAAAGTGTCGAACTCTTTACATACTCTTGTGGAGACAATTGCTAGCTGGATTATCATGCACTTGTTCGTGTGAACCTTGGACAAGAATGCACGGTATGATGTTGCGCACAGAATAATAATAACAATGCTTTTGCAGAATCACAAATTTACAGCTGAGTAGTATGTATGTAAAAGAGCACAGGCCAGAGGATTAAGCTAAGCTAAAATATGTGTGCCCAAGCAGAGTGTAGAATGAACCCACGACAATTTCAGCACTTGGTTAGATTGTGTCTTATTCCTATCTGTATCACAAACAATAATACCTAAAAATAATGCATTGTGTATCTGGAAGGCTATATCCTTTAAATACATCACTAGTAAAACAGTCATATAATTGAATGTTTTTACATTTAAATTTTTTTATTGTAAATATAAAGCAGCCATGTTTAAGTGGTGGCATATTTTCTTTTTTCCTTATTTTCTGTGGCATATACTTCCAGTAATGTTTTTAAAAAAGTAACCACCACGCCAGTATGCCAAGGCTGAACCCATTAGCTTTGCCAGTGTTTGTTTCAAAAATGTATTCTGTGAGTGAAAACTCTCTTTCGGTACCTTCTAAGATAAAAATATTTGACTTTCATGGTAGGATGTTCTATTTGAAATCTACGATATGCTTTTCATTGTAAAAGTTCCAGTTGTGTAATTATATCAACACAAGATATGTAAGTGTTAAGTTTTAGTTTTCTTTTTCTTCTAGGTAACAACGTGCACTTCATGCATCTGGATAGCAACAGGATGGACCACATGCCAATAAACTCCCTTTTGGATCAAGCTGGAGTTCAAAATGTAGATTTCAAGCCCAGACCTCGGATTATGGATGTGTAATTTGACACTGAAACCTGCTTTGCAGACATTGTGTGTGATTTTAGATGGCGTCTTTACTGCATTCTACATCGATGAGAGGCCAGAGTCCACACGAAGCAAGACTGAGATATTATTTTATGTTATTGAGTACAAAAACACAGAGAAATCCGAAAATATATATCCACTATTTATTTTCTTAAATTGAGACGTTATTTATAACTTCTGACCTAAAAGCTGGCTTTTGGAGAGGGTCTTGATGACTGTGTTTTCAAGAACTCAGTAGGACATAGGTGACTCCCCACTCTTCATCACATCTGTGTGAGAGAGGCTTAGTAGTATTGTTGAGCCGTCTGTTGCCATGTTTATTTTGACAGCCAAAACTGTTTGAGTGTATTCCCTTTCACAGGAATGGCCCCAGCTGATGGGCCTAGATTGTGGTTGTGGTGGTGGCGGAGGGTGGGGCGGTGAGGAGGTCATATTTCGCTACAATACTGTTGTTTTCTGTCTGCTTTGGCACAAATCAACCGAAAAACTCCCTCACTGGCCCAGAATAGCTACCAGTGCTTCAGACCAATTCGAGCATTTCCATCCATTAAATTTTGATGGCTTTTTCAGTAGAATGTTTTTTCTTTCTAAAGTGAATCCCAAAAGAGACTTCTCTTCCTGCATCCCTTATCATCTTGTTCCTCTTCCTCATCACAGCCCGTAGAAAAGGTAAATCATCCACAAAGAATGGCGTCTAGAAGGCAAATTTGTTTTTTTTCCTCTTTTCCCAGATCCTTGCCCCTAAGCTTGGGTCTTATGCCATGGAAGGAGCTGATCTAGAACAAAAAAAATAGTTTTTCCTCTCTCTTATTAGGGTCAGTCAGTAAATTGTTGTGCAGGTAAGTTGTGCTACTTTTGATGCTGTCCCTTTTGCTTCTCTACAGATGGATTTTTGTATTAAAACTCCAAACATTTCTGCAGGACTGTTGGTTCTGCAGTCTAGAGGCTTGTGCTGTGAATAGTAACTTGCGTCCACACCCTTGGCAGCAGTGGACTGTGCCTTAGGTGACTTGCTGAGCTAGTATGGGTATACTTGCAGCTTATTTTTCCTTTTTCCCGGGCAGGACTCCTTTACATTGCTAGACTGTCAGGATTTTACATGCTGCTTATAAGAGTGAGGTTGGCGAGCTGCCACTTCAGAGTTTTTGGACACAGATATTTGGGATAGAGCATGAGTTTATACTTGCCACTGTTGCTGTCTCCTGTTTCTGTGGAGGGAAAGCATTCACCAAAAGCCTATTTTGTCTCCCAAGCTTCCCTCCGGGGTTCTCTTCATCTGACTGGGACAAGAAGGCATAAGTCCAAGAAGCATTGTATGATGAGGGAAGTAAGCCTTTCCTCCTGTGAGTGTCCCGTTCACCTTGTTCCCAAAAATGTGTTGGACATTTTCAACGAATGTGCCACCAAACCAGTTGCGATGCTTCAACAAATCCACTATGTAGACTGTGGTGAACCTGTTGCCCAGTGATGTAAGAAAGGCCCCCTCAGCCCCTGCGGTGCAGGGCAGGGGGGCCGAGCTCCAGGGGCCCCCTCAGTACAGTACACTGAGCATGGGTGGCAGGCCTCTGACTGAGCCTAGGGCTGATGTGGCCCTTTCAAGGTATTTTGCAGGGGGTCCCCTCAAGTTTCGTTACGTCACTGCTCCTGCCATTAGGTTCCCAGTGCTTGATGGGAGGGGAGATGCCTTTCTCTTGGGGTGATATTATGAATAGGGACGTTGACATGGTTAGTAGGTATGTAGAGAAATACTGTCAGGGTATTGGTCCATATTGAATTTAATTTGGGGTTTAAGGAAGTTCAACAGCCATCCACCTCTTCAGCTCTATTACTGGGTGATGACGTTAGTAGAAATGCTGCCAAGTTTTCTGGCTGCTCATGTTAGATTTTCATGTTTTGAGTGTGCTTATGTGTGACATTTCAATTACATTTGAATGACACTTTCTCACAAAACAACAAAGCAGTTAAGAGATACATTTCTTAAATTAACTGCTTTTATGCGACTTGAAGCTAGACATTCAGCCTTAAACCAGCATTACATTGTTACATGGCAGTTGGAACAAAAAAATAAGCATCAAGTTGGCTTTTGCCTTGCAGCAGTATTAATTCATGGCAAGATGGGGGGTCACAATAAGGTGTGGAATAGTAAGTCAGACCTCGATGAAAGTGTGTCGCACATATCTCAGCATAAGTAATAAAAGCAACAGCGGTAAGGAATTTTAGAAGGTAGAGCAGCAGCAATTACTTTTCAAAACAAGCATTGGCATACTCAATAGGCACCGCCTTTCGGACCTTATAAGTGTGTAGCCATACAGCACATTATCCTGGGTGCTATGTTGCCAGGGATTGAAGAGCTATACAGCTACTACACTATGTTTAGTGTGTGTGTATGCGTGTTAGGGTGCACTATTCCAGTGTCTGTGGCCTATGCCTGACCGCACTGAGAGCACCCAATGAATGATACATTGTTTACTGTCTGTGTCTGGCTGCACTGAGCTCACGATACACTATTTACAGATTGTGTTTTATAGATGCCGTGAGCACAATACCAAAGTCACAGACACCACAACATATAAATGGCAAAACTGAAGAGTGTTTTGTGAAGTCACACCATACCCATCCCACAAACGTGAAGTGCTTACAGCATCTTCCAGTGGACAAACCTTTACCTAGGTAAATGTAGACACACAATAAGTCGTAGAAATAAAAAACAGTCTATGGTTACATCTGCGCAAACCAATTGCTAACTAAAAAGAAAAGAAAAGAAATCTTAATTACTAAATGTCAATTATAAATCGTTGGGTCAATCTCTGAAAACAAATACAGGTATGCATAGGCTTGCCTACTGACCTGACAGATGGGGAGCTGTCTTAAAAGAGCAACAAAGGTTTTTTGAAGGATGCTTTGCACAACTCATGAGGCTGTCCATTAAAATGAATTCCCTAAGGGCACAAGCAGAAAGGGGGGTGTCGTATTTCACGGCTACCACATCAAAATAGCAGTGAAGGATTTGCCTGGAACCTTCCAAACCAAACAATTGTGGCAGTTCTCAATGGGCCACAGTGGCATTGCAACACAGCAATGCAGAGCACGAGGACGGCAAAAGGAAGGGTTTGTGATGGTACTGAACGCATTTAAACACCAGGTCACCGCCGGGAATTCCAATAATCAAATAAATAAAGTCAATCAAACCACAGGTTAGCAATCGTAGTAAAGTCTAACTCCGCTACAGATTCAAGCTCATTCAAAAAAGGTATGGTGCATATGTGCAGAAGATTACAAATATTAGTGCAAATCAGTTCGTAGTAAACAGCTTGAAATATTCTCTTCCAAACACGGGGAAGTGACAAAAACACTAACTAAAGATGGTAATGAGAATGTGCAGCAAGACACAGAAGTTCCGAGTGTGTCAAGCAAACACAAGCCAAATAATTGTGAAAGGACAGAATGGTCCGATTTCGGAAGGACGGGGGGAACACAGTAAGTACATGTGAATCCTATAATTTTTCTGATTCAGCACATTCCAAATGCACTGAGTTTGATGAGTTTACATAACTAAAGTGGCCCGCCATCAGATTATAGTACAGGATTAAAAAACATAGTGGATATCTGATAACATAGCAAGAATAGCAGACCTGAAAATCTATTACATCAAACTACACGTTACAATAAGAGCGAAATCTGTAAAAGCCCACGTTTGCCTTGTTAAACGCTGTTTGTTTAAGAAAAACAAGAGTTCTGGTGTCTGTATATTAGTGAGTGGTGACTGTGAAATGCCATCGCACCCTAGAAGCAAGCATTTTGAGAATGTCTGAGTTGAGCGTGGTTTTGTAACCATTAAAACGGTGACCCGTTAGTCACATTGGATACTAAGTCAACAGTTTATTAAGGGGTGAGGGGGCCTACTGCAAAAGTACAGTGTAGCATACAGCAAAACGAATGGCACTGTGCACGTGGTGTTGACCTTCTGCACTTGGAGGCTCTGTTGCCAGTCACGCTCACAAAGTGCCTTACCGCCCATCAGTCTTGTACTTCAGCGTTGATGGGCTAGACCCCGATTTTTAAAAGGGTGAACAGCCGCAATGACAACAGTGAGGTCCATCACGCACCTAATCATACCCATGAGGTACCTCGGGAAAGGAGATGTGACCCGGAAAGTCTATCATTTTCGGGAATTAAGGGCATCAGCGCTATGTCCAACAGATGCTGCTTACTGCCGCTTTCTCTCGCAGAGGTCCCTGGGACATTTCGGCAATGTGAGCATCTCCATTGCCATTAAGAACCTGAGATGGTCTTCTGAGCAGCGATCGAACTTCAATAAAACAAGCAGCGACAGGGGTGAAGGAGTTGGGGCAGGCAAGCAGTAACCTGAGAGTGGTGGTGGGGTGGGCAAGCAGTGTTGTGGGAGGGAGTTGTGGAGATGGGCAAGCACCATCAGGGGTAGAAGGAAACAACTGTGAAGGCAAAGCAAAACGCTTCAACAAACAGGAGCAGGAAACAAAAAAGAAAAATATTCTAAAAAATGAACAGATAAGCAGCAAAGTATAAGGCTACAAGTAATTGGGCTGTGCTCGGTAGGAGGAAACAAAACACAAAAAGGAGAGGCAATTCTTTACTTGGTAGGATGAGTGCTGAGCTTCCTAGCCTACACAGCGTCCGCCCACGGGCACTACTCAGCATCTTATTTTAATGCTGGCAGTGGTTCAGGGTATCTGCACTGACCTTGCACACAGAGTGGCAACAGAGGCTTGCTCTCACTGGAAACTTGGTCTGTGTGTTACCAACCTGGGTACCTAACCCTCTAGGACAAGCATTTTAATTTTGTGTTACAATCTCTCTTGAAAATAAAAATAAACACATCTACTTTGACCAATTCTTGCAATCAAGATTTGTTGGAAATAATGTACTGCCTTACCTCGTGAGGTTTTATTTCATTATTGAAAAGGGTGAGTTGGTGAGCGGTATATTTTGCCCTACAGTGTCTTCAACGAGGTATTTTTCAAGTGAATAAGGATCTTGTTTCTATGTCAGTGTATGTCCAGTCTCTGAGACTCCCTAGGAACCAGGCATTTCAAGACACTGGTGCTGGGCGGTATGGGTTTCATCTCATCCAAGACGCTGAGTGGTAGACGTTCATACAGGGCAGCTGTGGTATTGTGGTGTCACAACTGAGCCAATTGGTGATATGCTTACAAAGGAGGAATGAATGACTGGCTAGTACTGCCTGTATACAGTTGAGCTGCACAGCATTGGGTAGCCATGAGAAATCACTGCCTCTGAGAACAGAGGATGCAACAGCGCTGAAGAGGCATACTAAGCCATGACTAATGGAATACTCTGCATTGTCGGTACTGTAAATGCGCCCCCACCCCCCGAACAATGGCAAAAGCTAAATGCTGACAGGGAACTAGCACAGGTAAGTCATTGACTTGGATACAGACAGGCACCAGCCTGAATAGTGCATTTCAGAGATCAGGCTGATTTGTGAGAGCATCAGTTCACGTGACAGTTCATTGATCTGCACTAATACTGGGAAATGTACAAATTTGCACTAAACTAACCTCCAATGAGTTGATACTTGGCCTGGCTGCTAGATAGTGTTCCTGGCCCTTCCCATTATTCCCTCCCTGATCCTCAAGGGGTGGGCAGAACTGGGATATATTGTGATCCTACATTACCAGCACAGGCTGTGTCTCTTGCAAGTTTTTGATGATAACTTTTCCGATATTTTAGAAATGGATTTACTACTGCTCAGACTGGCAGGGCACACTAAAGTCCTTCTAATCCTTTGGATAAAAGTAGAAGCATCCTCGAAGAAGGTTCACTCCACTACAACCTTTTTCTTATATTCAGAGACCAGTGTGACTTACATAGCGCAGGTCTGTTGGTTGCTATGGAGGAAGCAGAAGATTATGGCCGCCTGTTAGAATTGATGGAGAAGCATTTGGAACTTGCCTCTGATGTGGCCCTTGATGCTGTTTTCTTGGCTGTGTTTGCAGTTGTGGCATGCAGGTCCTACCAAGTGGTGTTCTGGAGTAGTGGTACTTCAGGGAAAGCCTTACATTTCAAACTCCTTTACTCCTTTTCTATGGACAGGGGCTCTTTGGTGAACAAAATGAGGAAACAGGTGAAACATTCTTTAGAGGATGCCAAGCTTATGATGCTTTTTCCACTTCAGCTTCCAGCAGTGGCATGCATAAGCCCAGCACCTCTTCCCCAGGATCACCCTGCAGTGTGTTCTGCTTTCCTGCTTCCTTTCTGACCTCTGTAGGAAGAGTAAGGTACGTCGGTTCTACAGGGGTTGTTGCTCCTCGTCATTCTGACTTTGATGCAGTATGGAGGCCTTTTGTTACAGACAGCTGGGTTTTGGGAAGGGTCCTGTAAGGCTACATTCCTGCCGCCTCCAAAATTCCCTTGGAATCAGAATTAGTGTGCGCCTTACTTCCTGTCCTGCATCCGTCCAGAAGTAGATTGCAGCTGGGGGTCACAGATCTGTTTTTGAGCTGGATCCTCAGAGGGATCTAGTTCTGAACTTAATCCTCTTCCTGGTGTCCAGTACCTGGCAAGGGGGAGTGGGAGGTGGGGGTTGGCGGCTGGAGGGGTAGAATACCTGCTGTCCTGTTATCAAACAAAAGTATTTGGGAGCATAACATTTTTGAATGGTGTCTTTGCAGACAATTATTCCATTTGTGCCACCTGTGAATTTCCTGTTATCCGTAAACTTAAAAACATGTTTTTGGGATGTTATGTGGTACTAATATAGTGCAAACCTAGTTGAAAGGCTGCAAAGTGTTGCACAGAGTCCAAGGCAAAGACACAGTCGGTGTGTTCTTGGAGAGTGACGTTTTCGAAGAACAAATGTGTACTGTTATTACATTCTGATGTACTTTTGTTTAAAAAGGTATGTCTTCAGCTCTTTCTTAAATTGGAGCAGGGTTGGGCTACTCCTGATTGATATGATGAAGTAGTTCCAAATCCTGGAATGGAGAAGGCCTGTTGCCTTGCTTTTCATTTTTGCACTTCTTTGTCTCCATTCTGATGTTATCCTTGCTGCAGGTGTGCCAGGAGCCACCAGGCATAGCTTGGCCGCCACATAGGCAGGGATGCCAGTTGTCGTTCCTTTGTAGATGATGGAGCCTCTGGTGAAGACGGTGCAGGCTGGCAAGGCAGCCATTAGAGTTCCAGCAGGATGGAAGCCGCCTTGTCATGTGTATTCAGGCCTTTGATATGGAGTGCTGGTGCAAGTAGGAAGCCCTTTATGGAGTCTAGAAGGTACTAGAGTAGAGCATTGCCACCATCCCCTTGTGTGAGAACAATTTCTTGAACCTCAGTTCTGAACTCACTTTCTGCGAGCAGTGTTTTTCACTTTCTTCCACAGGGAACTCCCACAAGGCTGTTTTCAATTACTTAGCTCTGTTTTCTTTGAGAGTGAGATCAGTGTCCAGGATGAATCCAAAAAACATGTTACGGGGTGGAAGTTGGGGTTCAGATCCATCCAGGTTCCAGTCATTGAGACATGTTTGCACTATTCGTAGCTTGTTGGTTTTGACAAAGAAAAGGAATTCTGCTTTGGTAAGGATAATCTTCATGAAAGCGCTAGACATCCAAGTCTGGATGAGATACAAGCAGTGTTTGAAGCATTGGATGTCTGGAGCAGAGGACATTCAAATACAGTTATATTTAGTCTGCATATTGGCAAATGTTTGTATTATCGTTAAGGAGAGCTCTAGGAGCTCCATGCAAAGGTTGAAGATCACAGGGGACAAGGTTGAACCCTGAGGAACTAAGCAGATAATTGGGATCGTCTTGGACCTGGAGTTGCCCATTTAAAAAAAACTGATGTCTGTTAGATAGGTTGGAGGAGCACAAGTAAAAGGATATGGTTGAGTAAAACATTTCCTATCTAATTTGAAGGAATGTTTCTGTTAAGAACATGAAGGCAGGGATTATGCTTTTATTTATTCATTTCTTCACTTAGCAGCCAATCAAATATAAAATTATATCAATTTAGAGAACGCATATCCCATGAGTCTCTAGAAACAACAGCATCAGCCCCATATCCAATCAGGCTGTACCAGGTCCAAAACAACCACCTTAAAAAACACTTTCTCTTTCTTCGTGCAATTCAGATATCCTCTTTACGGAAAAAATGTATCCTTAATGATAATCTTGTTTTTATTCTGTTCCTATTAAAACCAAGTAAGATAATCACATTCTTACATTCCATCAAAAGTGTCTCAACAATTGTGGGTATACATTTCCCTTAAAGAATACCTTTTTATATTTTCCTAAGTATGTATGCACCGGATAATAACCATATATTAATAAAGATAATTCTACCAAGCATTGTCTATTGATTCTATATAACAGAGCAAAGCTACAGGCAGCGTCGAGATGGGAAAATTCTCCCTCAGTATTCTTAATAGAACTGAAACTTTCCTTCACATTTAGCTGGGAAAGGTTTCATCCTGTGTAGGGTCCAGAGGCAAAGATTATGGATGTTTAAAGCTTACTAACCATCTATTATCCCACTCCAGGAATTGGTTTCAAATAACAAATGTTAGAAGATTATTCAGTGGACCATTCCGTAGCGTTCATTGCATCCTCTAACTGACCCTCCAGAGAAAATGCCTTAGAAGCCATCGCACAATTAGCATAGTGGACCCCAGAAATACAGACAATAATCCCTGATTCTGCCATGATCCATCATATCCATCTTGCAGTTGGAAAGAAGAAAAGGGCTTCCTGATGGTGATGAAAAGTTGGTGCAGTCCAAGTGCTCTAATCTTCTCCGTCGCCTCATATATCCTGATGCAATTAAATACATAATGCTTAGGATTGTCTGGAAATGTCGGTTAAGAAATGCAAAGTCTGTTAGACTTTGTGCTTCTAGACACTGTAAAGTGACTTCTCTGGAGTGTACAGGCTGGAAGAAATATCCAATGCTCCCACATCAGGGACTCTTTTATAGGATATTGAATCCATAACATGGCCAAGTTCACTGACAGTTCTTTGCTTGTTATACTACCAACTTGAAAGGAATCAGAAGACCGCATTCCTTGACCAGACGTTAGAATACCAAGGTTCTGGTGGGCAAGAAGGATGTATAACTCTTATAAGTTTACAAATTATAGGGTGTTCTTCCACAGGTATTCCATTTACAAATGTGATCTGTGGAAATTGCTAATCTGTAAGCATTGATAGACCTATATGCTAATCCTGTCTCAACCATTTCAGACAGGAAGTTGAAAAATGTGACTACTTTGGTCCCCACATGATCACTATTCCCTCCAAAACACCAGAGGGACCATATTCTCCAGACCCAACTGTATCTTGAAAATGTAGTCTCTGACCAGGCCTTCTGAATATAGGTTGATGGCTGGAGCAAAAGTCTTAGGATCAGGCATTATCCATCCCATCAGGAATGAGTTGGTGCAGGTTACGCTCATTTCTCAGACACAATAAGGTCCAGATAACATACTTGTAAGAGACTCATCTTATGGGAACTGAATCATAGAAGCTTGTGAAGAAATGGTGGGGTGATCTCTTTTCGGCAACATACTCATATGCTAGAGGCATGGCCATATGGATTGCGGCTGGGGTTCCTTTTGTGCCTCACATATAGTGAGGTGGAGGTCAAGCGGTTCATTGGACAGTAAAGCTCTCACAATTCTGAACATCTATACCCCTAATGTGGGTGACAGCAATTTATATGAGGGGATGCAGGACTTAATGGACAATAGTCTTGAGACCTCTGTGATCTGGGCCGGAGACTTCAATTGTGTCTTGGATGGTGATCAGGAGCGTCGCCCATGGAGGCTTAGTACTAAGCTGTTGATGACTGCCTCACTCGCTGCAATCATGCAAAATCTGGTTTTTTTGGCTGGATGGCGAGTGCTTCACCTGGAGAATCGAGAATTGACCTGCCACTCTGACGCCTAACACATTTAGCCACTTGGATCATATATTGTTGGCTGAAGTACAACCTGCAGCCTTACTCACCTAGGGGAGTTTCTCTCTGATCACGCGCCAGTGTTTCTCCAGTTGCAGTGGGGTGCTGATCCCCGCTCGGCTCAAAGCTGGCGCATGCCTTCTGAGCTCTTAACAGATGTGGTCTGCAGGGACTCACTAAAGACCACATTTACTGATTGTCTGGGGCTAACTGGGGGAGCACCTTCACCAGAGCTACTGAATGGAAAGGGAGTCATGAGAGGGGTGTGCATAGGGACCACCTGTGGCGTCCAAAGACAACTGGAGGCTGACATCAAGATGCCTGGTGGAGCTTCATAGATCTGAGGTGGGCTTGGAGCGGGGGTGAGCCGAGATGACAAATTTACTCTTAAGATGTTTCACCAATGATAGCATAGGGAGAGTGATAAGTCTGGTAGGCTTATTTCTTGGATCCTTAGGCACGAATTAGAGCCCCCTGTATTCTGCATCTCCATGCCCCGTGTGGTACTCTGGTAGCAGGCAGGACATTCTGTGTATCCTTTGGGCTCACCTCCAGACTATTTATGAAGCAGTTGGGGTGGGTCACCCGAGAACGCTAGAGAGGTTTCTTGCAAGGGGGGACTACCATGCCAGGTGCCCGAGTTTGTGGGTGAGCTGGATGCGGATATCACCCTGGAGGAGTTAGTAGTGGCCCTCAGTTATCTGGATAAATCTAAGACTCCAGATTGAGATGGATTCCCTGTTGAATTCCTTCAGACTTATTCCTCTGCATTTAGGGAGAAATTATTGGAAGTTCTTACAGAGGAACGAGGGAGCTGTATCCTCCCGTCTTCCACCCGTGAGGGTACAGTTTGCCTCATGCTAATACCAGCGGAGGACCCAGTGGGCCCCTACTCATACTGCTCACTCACCATGCTCAATTCAGATGTTAAGATTCTTTGTAAGTTGTTGGTAACAAGAATGCAGTGGGGAGTTGTAAGAGGACTGGTACATGAAGACCAATGTGGGTTCATGCTAGCTCGCAGTACAGCCTTTAACCTGTTGGCTCATGCATGTGCTTCATGAATCCATGACTGATGGTTGGGAAATGGCTCTTGCACCTATAGACCTGAGGAAGCCCTTTGATACTGTGGAGTTGGATTATCTGATGGCGGTATAGCTTGGGATGCGTTTCGGGACTGTCTTCCATGACTGGGTGAAGCTGATGTACACAGACGCAGTGGTGCATGTCAAGGTCAGAGTTGAACTGTCTGCGGCCTGGTCGATGGGAAGGGGCACCAGACAGGGCTGCCTGTTTCACCACTCTTATTCGTGATCACCATAGAACCCTTGGCATTGCGCAGTAAATTGGATCCTTGGGGTATTGAGGTGGGTTGTACCAACCATGTCATCTCTCTATATGCAGATGATGTGTTCATATACTTTAATTCCCCTAAAAGAGCAGTGGCAATCCCGATGAGGCTACTGGCTGACTTTGGTGAGGTTTCTGGCATACAAGTTAATATTAGGAAGATGTTGCTATTTACATTTGGAAGAATTGTGGGAAGACCTCTCGAACAACTTCCAGACCTGGGGATCCTCTGGGAAACTGAAAGCTTCTGATTCCTGTGCATAATGGTCACCCATACTGATGCTGTCCACCGGCATCTGAATGTGGGCAGGGTCCTTGAGGGTTTTGTTGGCTCGATAGGGCTCTGGAATAGATTGCCTCCTTTGGTGATGGGAAAGGCGGAAGTAGCCAAGAATTTTTTTTCCCCGCTGCCTCTACTTAGTGGAGAACTCCTTGTTCCCACTTTGGCCACAAATCTTTTGCAAGGTAAATAGCCTACTGATTCTGCCAGCCTGTCAGTTCTCGAAAGGGACATGGAGGATGGAGGACTGGGTCTTCCGGACATGGAACTATATCACTTTGCAGCTCCCCTCCAGCATACCGCACGTGGGTTAGCGAAGCCAGACAATTAGGAAAAGATGCTGTTCTGAGGCATGCTTGGGAGCAACACCTTGGCTCAATTATTAATGTGAGGTGGCTGATCTGAATACCCTTTCCTGTACTTGGTATGGCATGCGACTGCAATATGGGAAACAGTGGTCAATGGGGTGCTACGCACAGCACCCTTCAACAGGAAATTGCGGCTCTGGGACTTGGCACAGTTTCAGATGATTGATACTGACATATCCATGGATCAGTGGAGAGCAGGGGGCTGTTAGGTGGCTGGAGACTTATATCAGGACGAGGTTTTACTTTCCTTCCCCGAGGCCAGAGAAGCATTCAATGTGGGACCAGGCCACATTCTGCATTGTGCTAAGCTGGAACGAACAGCCACGGGAGGTGTGAAGTGAGTTCCGGGTGGCGCTGCATCCCTCACGGGGTTTGGCATGAATAATACACTGGGGGGCGAAGGGGGGCCATCACCTAATTACTCTCTTTTATATAAGGCTCTTAAGAGGGAGATGATACAACCTCTCTATAAGGCCAGGTGAGCCTGGGAAGCAGACCTGGGAAACCCACTGCAGAAACAGACTAGGTGTATGCCTGTGAACTCATGAGAACAGTGTCATGTAATAACAGGTTTAAATGACTGCACTTTAACTATTTGCACCGCATGTATATAACCCCTTCTCATCTCAACAAGATGGATCCCACTAGGGCAGCGGGTTGTGCATGGTAGAGCATTGATGGGTGTCTCCTTTCTGCATCTTGCCTGTGCCTGTACTACAGTTCAGGGGTTTTGGAGGGAGGTGGCCCCTAGCATTGAAGCGCCCACTGACATCGGGATCCCCTTTGACCTTGGGGCTTGCCTGCAGGGTATGGTGATGAAACCTAAGGGGAGAAAGATCCCATACAAACTCTCCCAGCTTGCGCTTTTGCTGGTTAAGCAAAGGGTGGTCAATGGATAGCTGGGGACTAAATCACTGCAGATGTCCTCGTGGTTTAGGGATTTACTTGAATGGGGGGTGGCGGAGGAGCAACACGTGTCTTTCCCGCACAGATTTCAAGGTTGCAGATGTGATGACATGGGGAAGGCTTCTAGACAAAGTTAACGATGAGTGAATTTCAGATTCGGGCTCTGGCTTGGAATATGAGGCATAGCATCCGAAAGCTGTGTATTGTCACCAGATGATGTGTTAGCCAAGTGCAGTAAGGTTCGATCTCCTTCGGTGAGACATGTTTGAAGGCTTAGACAGTGTGCCCGGGTATCCCGTATTATGTGTTGTCCGGCTGTGTTAAACTCCCTTGTTTGGGGATGCTTTTTGTACATGCATATTGCAATTTTTCCAATGGGACATACTGTACAGTCCTTGTACAGGAGATCTTTGCATCGCTTGTTATGTTGTATTTTTTCTGAGTTTTTATCTTGTTGCATATCATGAAAATAAATAAAACAAAGATTTTAAAAAAAAGTTTCATGCAGATTCGTCAAATGGCACCACAGTTATTGTGAAAAAAAATGTGCTCCTCCTATGAAAAATCTAACCTAACTATAACTACAATGGTGCTACACACAGAGAGGGGCTGTTCAAGTGCCTTCCACGCCTTGCTTCTGTCCCCTAGTGCCTACAGCATGGGATACTGGGTCCGCCCACTTTAGTTATTGGCTCTCTTCACTGTAAAAGAGGGGAGTTTTGCTCTTGCACACGGGTAAATCCGCCTATAATGTAACCCCTTTCAGTGCCAGTGCCGGTAGACCAATCACTGCTTTCCTTATATGTTTTTGTTTCTTTTGTTTTTGTGAAGGCTCGTTACTTACCTACTTTTTTTGCAAGCATATGTATGTCACCTCTAGATGGTGGCACTTTTATTTTTCATTACTATTATGTTTTTAATGCATTTTGAATATGTGTTCAAAAATGAAAAAACATAGGCTTTCCAAGGCCCACTATCTTTGCCATTGTTTTTTTTACTTGATGTCTTCACATCTTTTGAATAGCATATAGAAATCTACTTTCATGTACTAAACCACAGATAGGAAGTAATATTGAGATTATATTAAAAACGAAGAAAATCATAGGCAGTAGCACAGCAAATAGAAGCAATTAGAAGTACAAATGGTAATGTAGAGGCCTCTAGGCAATCGAGAAGCGAGCAAGTCACAGCAGGTGACTAGAAAAATACTGAAGAGAACAAGTGAATTTTAAAGCTTCCAGAACGGAGGAAATAAATGTCCACTATCCAGAAAGAAGGCATTACAGATTCTGTGTGCACAAACAAATTGTACCTATGGTCTGGCTTCATCAGCACAAGGGCCTTGAAAGGAGACAAAGTCAGCTGAGAGCAGCACCTTCCTTAGGATGTGAGGTTAGTTTTTTTATATAGCACAGTTTTTAACCAGGGAACGTTATTGTGGCGCTTAGAAGAAACCAAGATTAAGCTAACATTAGATAGCATAGAGTAGTTAGGTGATAAATATAGGGAGATTCTACCACATAACTAAGACCCATATGGAAAAAGCCACGTCTTCCGTGCAATATCATTATGAAGGTAAGACGCACAGTGCCATCAAGAAACTTGAAGATACGACAAAAATCTTACTCTGAGTTTAAAAGAGGAGAGGGAGCCAGACGTATAGTCATAGCAATAAAGAGACTGATTCCTGACTCTTTAACTACCAGATGGCCTCTGTGTTCTGATCCTTCTTCGTTGGAAATATTTTGCTGGGAAATTTAATTGGGAATAATGGTGACCCTACCAATATTGAGTCAAGTGTGCTGGAAAGCACATTAATAGCTGCCTCAATAGATACAAACTGCAACAATGAGCTGAGCTGGGAGAGCATCCCCAGATTGATATCCCAGACCATCTTTAAGTTCTTGGTCTTGTTGCCAAAGATTGTGTGGTGGTTGAACTGGTGTAGGGCTTCTAAGTGATAGAATACAAAAGATAAAGGGGGCAGTGCTGTATCAAAACTTGAGGAGGCCCCTATGCAAAGTACGGAGAGGGGGCCCTCTCCCCGGCCCATCACCTACCACTTTTGCTGAGAGGCCCTCTGGAGCTCACCCCCCCTGCACCGCGGGAGTTGTGGGAGCTTATGTAACACCAATGAATGAGGGCTCAGAAACAAAAAATGTGTCTTACTGCAGTAAGGTCTTACTAGCATGTTAACATTGTTAGCGCATCTGACCCTATTTGGTTTCTTATCTCTAATTTATTAGGGGGCGCGTTAGAGGTTCGATGGATCTTTTGATTGCGCTTAGAGTAATTCCCACCAAAAGACTCCATTTTAACACCAATCCATAACAATCTGTATCAGTAGGATCAATAATCTTGGGAGTCATTAATTTCCACACGCCATGACCCCTTTGGCCATGAATAACCACACCTTTACGTAAAAGTTAGAAAGTTTATTTCCCTATATTATCAATGCTAATATCACATAACGTAGTCTCAAAATCAAATGATAAACATACACAAACAATACTGGTTGACCGAATCTTCTAAAGAATCTCAATTTAATCAAGGCATGGATCACTACACATTCTAAAGTTACATTACAAATCAATAACAAGAATAACTGTGCAATAGAAATAGCATAAATTTAGAAATTTAGCAAAGAAAATACATCAACTGTTGTTAATATTTAGCAAGCATCTTCTGTGAGACTCCTATCTAACCTTTTGATTAGAATGGCATGTTTAGGCTTCATGCAAAACAATTTAGTCAACACAAATTTGGAAAAACATCTAGCTATGGCTCTATCAAAATGTGCGGTTGGTACCCAAAGACAAAAGACAAATTACTTCAACAAGAACATCAGGCTAGTACCTCTCCTTAGTGGATCAGCAAGCTGCAACTGTCTTCGTCAATTGAACATCTGTTCAGTCAGCATCAGCATCGGAACATAGCAATAGAGTTCAAGATAGAATTTCTCTAAGTAAAGGATCAAGACGAGTACTCCTCATCGATGAAGAAAGAAACGGGAAAAGTCTCTAGAATGGAGATAATTGGAAAGGCGCTTCTCAGCAAAGGATTAAGAAAAGAGTGGGCTCTCCTCTCTCTATGCAGTTGGGCTAAGTTAAAGTCATCCAGGACACTTTCCACGTTGCTATTGGTCAAAGAATCGTACATTTACATTTAGTCCAATAAAAGTAGAACTTCAAATCTAAGACAAAACTAAACTGTAATTCACATGTCAATGACTGGCTCCTCTTCTCCTGTTCCCATTGTTGGGCTCATCAGGTAACAATTATCTATTGTCTTGTACTCCTGTCAGTGCATCCATTGCTGGTTCCTGGGAACGTCGTCTTTACACACACTAAATTCTACAAAGTATCAATATCTAGTTCAACATTTTCTAGCAAGCAGTTCTCATGGGAAAGAAAATTTAGCTACTAGCATTCGGTCAACGCAGTGGAAAAACACAACTCTAATTCTCTATGCAGCCATTTTGTGTGACTCGTTTAAGCAATGCAATTTGACATGAAACAGGGCAACTAGGCCCAAGACCTCGGTAATTTAAGGCTTATGATTAATAAAGCAAATACATAATACATGACCATTCATATAACATACTACTACATTAATCTAAACATGAGCATGATATTTAATTTTAATAAGCAGTCAATAAGGTCATTTAGGCCCGCATTTTGACAGTGGTGGTAAAAACCACCTACCTTTGCTAACGTTTTCCCAAACACCTGCTTCTTTCAGCTCATTCATATCAGCACTATTGTTAGTAAGATTACTGAGTAAGCTTCTAATTTCTTGGCTGTTACCAGGAATATATGATCCACAATGCTTTGAATTCAACATTTTGCAAACTCCGCCATCGTTTGCTAAAAAAATGTCTGACGCAAGGCGGTTCTGAAGAGTCATAGATCTTACCGCAGCCATTTCTGTATCCATTAGGATCGTGGCTCCTGAAAAAATCGTCAACATGTTAACCACAATAGTAGACAACTTTTGAATCTTTATAGAATTTAGGATAACTCCCACTGAAGGAATTATTGCTCCAAATATATCTCCAACTATACTAGAAGAAGACTTTCTCTTTTGTCTAACGTGATGTAATTCCGTCATTTTCGGTTATCTTTTTAAGTCCTCAAGTTGAAATATCTTTGGGAAAACTATCCCTAAGTTACATGTGCCATACCATCCTCTTGGAAGACGGTAATAGGCATTTGGTCCACAGATGTACTAGATTCCAGGAATCGCCAGATCCTGTCCATTCAACATGAACGTCCACTTACTGTGAAACAAAAACACATGCCTGCATTCACTCGTTCCCACAAACAATGTATCAGTTGTAGATTTAGGCCTATATGCACAAAGCTTTCCTACGTGTTGCACATCTAAAGCTACTTCATACAGGCTTGATCTAACACTAAGGGATCTGTAATTCCTTTGTGAGTCAGCTTCTGCAATGGCTACAAAATGACTCAAAAGTTAGGAACCCACTGACGGCAATAGCTTATCATTCCCCAAAACATTCGGACATCTCTCTGTGTTGCTGGGGGATTCATCTACAATATGGCTGTAACCCTTTCTTGGGATATTTTCCTAATTCCTTTCATAAAAAATGGTGACCCAAAAAGTTCACTCGTGGCTGACAGCATTGTAATTTAGCTGGGGACACTTTATAACCATTCTGCCCTAAATGATTCAGTAAGGCAATCGTATCATATTTGCATTCTTCTCTTGTTTTGGATGCAATTAACAAGTCATCAATGTACTGTACCAATGTCGATTGGAAAGGCATTTCCAATGACTCCAAGATCTTTTTCAAGATCTGGTTAAAAATAGAAGGTGATTCTGAAAACCCTTGAGAAATTCTACACCAACAGTAGACTCAATTTAAAAATGTGAAACAGAAGAGAAATTGACTATCCTCATGAATAGGTACAGAAAAGAATGCTCATGACAGGTCTATTACGGTGAACCATTCAGCCTCACATGGGATCTGAAACAAACTCACTGCTGGATTTGGCACTGCGGGGCAACAGTTAATCACAATGTCATTCAGTTTTCTCAAATCCTGAACAATATGAAATTTCCCACAGGGCTTTCGCAATCCCATTACCGGTGAATTACATGGACTGTTCAACACTTCTTTCAAAACCCATTCGCTCACAAATTCTGCAATTATGGGAGTAAACTTTTCAATGGTGTCCTGTGTCATGTAGTACTGAGGAATATGGGGAAATATCGCGTTCTGCTTGACTAAAACCTTAACTGGCTCAACTCCTTTTATTAGACCAATGTATTTTCCTATCAAATCCCACACCTTCATTTTATTTTAACTGTTCCTTGTAAATCAGAAGGGAGATCCTTTACTGTGAAAACAGGAAAGAAGCTAATCAAAGGGTACTCCTCATTTATCGTCTCGCAATCTGTCTCTGGGTCATCTTCATCATCACTGTTTGTCTGAATTTCAATTCTGTCATTTGAGCAAATAATCGAACATCTTGTTTTACACAAGTCCCTTCCCAGTAAGGATAGCGGACTCAAGTCACAAACTATCATGTTGTGTAATCCTTTAAAGTTGCTAATTTTAATCTGAACTGGTTTTGTAATTGGGTTGGTCAAGAACTGATTCGCTACTCCTACAATCTGGACTGTTTTTCCTGAAAGGGGCAAATTTGGAACTTCAGCAGTTCTCACTGTAGAGCTTGTAGCTCCTGTGTTAATCAAGAATGAAACCTTGTGACCCATTACTCTTCCCTTCACATAGGGTCCTTTCTGATCTACTGCTAGGGAAGCTGCAGGCACACATTCTTCTTCATCCAAACTTCCACTCACCCAATCACCATGTATTCCATTCTCACTGTGTAATAGGAATTGATATACTGTGTTATTGCTCTGGTTAAACCTTTGACCGGTGACCTGTTGAGAAAGCATCACCTGCTGCTCCATTGGGGCTTGAGGTATTTGAATTTGCTGTCTAGGTACCATTTGAACCTGCTGTTGCCTTGGCTGCGACTGTGCCATCTGCATATGTGGCATTTGCACTTGTTGCATGGGTTGAAAACTCTACATCTGATTCATAACACTTTGAAAATTTGGATTATGACCTCTCATTCTTGGTCCTGTCATGTTTTGGAAAGAATTGATGTTACTTGTCTGCTAAACCACACTTTCCTGTACTAACATCGGACACTCCCACTTCCAATGTCTGAGCCCCCCCACAAGCATCACGTGGCAACAATCTATTCATTCCCAGCTCATCATTCTGAACTACTACAGTATTCAAATCAGGACTACGATTTCAGTTTCTATTTCCTCCACAACCTCTACCTCTCGCCTGATTCTGAATTACCACATTTCCCTGTTGCTGTGGAAAATTTCTCTGCATTCCTGTTTGTGCTGCTTTAATCTGCATCACCATTGCCTTCTCTTTTAGCTTTCTCTGTTTCAACTCAATCTCGTCACTATAGTACTTTGCATACTGCAATACCTCATCGATCGTCTTTGCTTGCCAGCAAATTAAGTGACTATTAATCATCTGACTAATTTCAGGTCTCAATCCTTCAACAAATCTGAACACAAAATGAATCATGTCTTTCGGGTCATTTTTTTCTGTACCACTGTAATGTTTAAACGCCTGTAACAATCTCTCATAGTACGCATGTATTGTCAGCATCAGGACAGTACTCGCTCTATCGGCGACATAAATGCAAAAACCCAGTCCTTATGCAAAGGAATATTTCATGCATTATGTTTCTATGCAGTATGTTAACCTTTTGCATTGCAGAGCTTTTACCTTGAAAAGCCATTAATGCTGTTTGTAATTCATTGTTCATTTGCAAGGCTTGTTTGCAGGACTACAGGGTGTGGTCCTTTATTCTAAGACTTTCTAGAAGCCTTTCTTGCAGCATGGTTGGGTGTGGCTCGTGGGTGGGGCTTGGTTCTATATAAGGGAGCCAGCCCAGCTCCACGTGCTCACTATTCAGAGGTCCCGGTGCAGAGTAAGCAGCATTTTCCAGAGCTCCTGTCCCGGAGGCCTATCCAGTCATTTCCAGGCCTGCCCTCGTTTATTTGGTGATCTTCAAGCAGGGCGGTAAGGCAGAGGTCGGGTTAGGCCCCCGACTCCGTTTTCCAGTGACACTTGAGTTTTGGGCCTAAACTTTAAATCGCGTGTGCGATTTGTATCGTGAATTCCGAATCGGCAACAGTGTGCGCGATTCATTCCAGGCATTTACTTCTTGGCATTCAGATCGGCAGTGTGCACAATCATTTCATGACATTTGTATTGTGAATTCCGAATCGGCAACAGTGTGCGCAATTCATTCCAGGCATTTGCTTCTTGGCATTCAGATTGGCAGTGTGCGCGATCATTTCATGGCATTTGTATTGTGAATTCTGAATCGGCAACAGTGTGCGCGATTCATTCCAGGCATTTGCTTCTTGGCATTCAGATCGGCAGTATTCGAGATCATTTCATGGCATTTGTATTGTGAATTCTGAATCGGCAACAGTGTGCGCGATTCTTTCCCAGCATTTAACTCTTGACTCATAGATCGGCAGTGTGTGCGATCGTTTCATTGCATGTGAATCTAAATGTTCGAATCAGCAACAGAATCCGCAATTCATTCCTGGTGTTTAACTTTTGAAATACTGATCGGCGGAGTGCGTGATCATTTCTAGACATTGAAACCTAGATGTGCAGTTTGATTAATTCCTTGAGCATTTGAGTCTTGAAACTCTTAATCAGAGAGTGACGTAGCAGTGTTATTCATGGTACTTGTACAGTTCATTCATGCAGAGAAACAACCATGTGCTCTTTTATTCTTGCGACAATGCAGAGATTATTCTAAGAAGTATTTTGGAGAGAGTTTATTGTTCAAAATATAATATGTTAATTCTGGAATTTTCATGAGAAAACCTTGCATAACCTTTATTGATTTCCAGGTACCTAGATTCTTGAGGCCTAGTTATAGTGAAGCCTTAGGCCATTCATGTTTTCAGCATAAGTGTTGTTTAACTCTTGCTTCCACAGGACTCCTTCCCCGCTGTTCCCAACCCAAAACCCATTCTCCCACTTGGCCATTCTTTAACTCTGTGCTATATAACTAATGGAGTTTGGAGCTGCCAAGAGGTGGACATGTTGGGAACATGTGCAAGCCCCGAGGATCTGGTCTCCTTGACATGTATGGACTCCTTAGCTTCCTGTGATGTCCTGTCTCTGCGCTGCCAATCAATATTTTTAGGAGAAATTCTGGTTTTAAAAAATTCAATCACTTTATAGTAATATTTCATCACCTCAGTACATGGTGCACCTGTAATGGAGTCTCTTTCTGGCTCCTTTGTCGGCCAATCTACGCTTCTCTGGCATTCAATCCATAGATCTGCTGGAACTATTATCTCTAACAGGGTTTTCAGATCTTCCCACAGGCATTTTACGAGTTTCACAAACCTGTCTGTCTGCTGGTACCATTCTACTGGTTTCTCTCTCAACATGGGATAATTATTGGTAAATGACAGAATGTCACTTCTGCTCCAAGGGACATAGACAAAATTCCCTCCTGGAATTTCTCTCATTTTTTTTTTTACCAGGTCCTCAACCTGCTGCATATTAGGAGTAAGATTCACGGAATCCCCTTTCTTCTTATATCTTTTCTTTACCCATCGGCCTTCCCATTTGTCTAATGCTCCCCGTGGTTGGACGCTTTGAAGTAACTCCCTAAGGTGTGCTTTCGTTCCTGCAGAACTCAGGTGTTCGAAATCTTTTGAGTCAAAATCAGATCTGTAACTCCTCTTTAAATGTTTTGTTTTCTCAGTTTCTATGCCATATTTCTCTGCTACGTCTGCTAGCCTTTAATGTACCTCACCCTCTTCCTTTGTAATTTTTGGGCACATGTATTGTAATTCTGCTTCTGTGTAAGATTCGAGTCGGTTCACACCCATAGTTCCTTCAATAAGTTCACCCTCTTCCATTCCAAGTCTAGTACAGTTCAAGTATTCTTCTCCCCTAGAAGCACTTTGCAGACTATTCAGCTTACCTAACCATTCGGTCAATTGTTGGGCTTTCAAACCTTGCAGTGAAATGTTGATGGGCAGAGTATTTGGCAATGGTTGTACAGTTAGATTTGGAGATTGCGGTGTCAGTAACTTCTGGCTAGGACTGATGTTTGACCCTGCTCCAGTGTTCGGAGGAGCTCTGAAAGGACCAAGGACTAACAATGATCCTATTCCATCAAAGGTCTGTCCCACAGGAGAGGCTTCTCTGGCACTCTCATTAAGTCCTCCTCCCATTAAATATTGACTCAAGATTCCCTGGCCATTTGTGTTGTTATTTCCCTGAGCAAACAAGGGTATGACTGGACCAATGGTGACGGGTACAGACACTGCATCTGGATTTGGTCTAACATTTGGGATTTGTGGCTGCATGATTCCTGAATTGGGAATCATTAGTACGGACATCTCTGTCTGTGTTCCTGTTATAGGAGTGTAATTGTTATTGTTTGTGTCTGCACTCAAGGCAGTAAGAGTGGAGTTGGCTCCATCTGAACCAATGTTCGTTCCGGGAGAACCTGTCCTGTTGGCACTATTATATTTGTTGCAGTTTCCACAATGAGTACATCAGGGTAAATTCTAGGGATTTTCAGCTGTGGCATTGGGTTTTGAGCTGCCGACGTAGTAGGCAGATTTGGACTGCTCTGCATTTAGCTCTGTGTCAGGTTAGGATTAATCTGTATTGGACTCGTCGTAATTTTAACTGGTGTCGGTGCAGAGGGTTTCACACTAGCGCTCGGACCGCTCTTTTGTGCTGCATATGGTGGGGGACGACTGCTCAGTAACTGTAAAATGAACTCATCCTCATCTGACTCTTCATCAAATGTTGAAGATATTCCTAGATCTCCTAGGCTCCTTTGATTTCTGCTCCCTACTCTCGGAGGGACTTCTGTTTGTCGTTCTGGTAGCTTTCCTTTCTTCTCTCTTGCTGTCCTGTGTAATTGCAGGAAACAACTTGGAGCCAGATGTACGAAGCCGTTTGCATGTCGCAAACTGCGAAAAACGCAGTTTGCGGCATGCAAATGGCCGAACGCAATGCTCATTCCCAAATTGCGCGTCGGTACCGACTCGCAATTTGGGAATGCGACTCGCAAATAGGAAGGGGTGTTCCCTTCCTATTTGCGACCGCATCGCAATGCAGAGTTGCTTTGTGACCGCGAATGGGGTCGCAAACCAACTCGCAGTTACCACCAGTGTCACACTGGTGGTAACTCATTCGCAAAAGGGAAGGGGTCCCCATGGGATCCCTTCCCCTTTGTGAATGCCGGAAAAAATATTTCTTCAGAGCAGGCAGTGGTCCATAGGACCACTGCCTACTCTGAAAAAAAACATAAACAAATGGTTTCGGTTTAGTTTCATTTTGCAGCTCGTTTTCCTTTAAGGAAAACGGGCTGCAAAATGAAAAAAAAACTGCTTTATTGAAAAAGCAGTCACAGACATGGAGGTCTGCTGACTACAGCAGGCCACCATCCCTGTGAGTGCAGGGAATCGCTATGGGGTCGCAAACTGCATGAATATTGATGATATGGGTCTTTGCAACCCCATAGCGAGTCGCAGAAGGTGTCTGAGACACCTTTCTGCATCCAATTTTGCGAGTTGCAAATTGCGAGTCGGTACCGACTCGCAATTTGGGAATGCGACTCGCAAATAGGAAGGGGTGTTCCCTTCCTATTTGCGACCGCATCGCAATGCAGAGTTGCTTTGTGACCGCGAATGGGGTCGCAAACCAACTCGCAGTTACCACCAGTGTCACACTGGTGGTAACTCATTCGCAAAAGGGAAGGGGTCCCCATGGGATCCCTTCCCCTTTGTGAATGCCGGAAAAAATATTTCTTCAGAGCAGGCAGTGGTCCATAGGACCACTGCCTACTCTGAAAAAAAACATAAACAAATGGTTTCGGTTTAGTTTCATTTTGCAGCTCGTTTTCCTTTAAGGAAAACGGGCTGCAAAATGAAAAAAAAACTGCTTTATTGAAAAAGCAGTCACAGACATGGAGGTCTGCTGACTACAGCAGGCCACCATCCCTGTGATTGCAGGGACTCGCTATGGGGTCGCAAACTGCATGAATATTGATGAGATGGGTCTTTGCGACCCCATAGCGAGTCGCAGAAGGTGTCTGAGACACCTTTCTGCATCCAATTTTGCGAGTTGCAAATTGCGAGTCGGTCAGACTCGCAATTTGCAAGTCGCAAAATTGGAGTTTCCTTCATCTGGCCCTAAATTCCCTGTAAAGTCGGTTCTCCAAAATCTCTGATCGCTGTCCCATCTAGCCTCCGCTAGTGTCTTTTTGGACTTTCTCATTCTCCTCTCAAATTTCTGTTGCTGTTGCTGCCTGGCTACTAGTCCTCAAATTAAATGTTCCAAGGCAAAAATGCTAAACTCCCATCTTTCTCTGTCACTTTGCACCATTGTTTCAACCAAAGACGCAGGCGCAGCACCCTTCTCTTCGAATACAACATAAGCAGATGTACCTTCTGGCGGTGCAATGTCTCCTATACTCGTTGTAATATACATATCTCACCTTGGGGCACTCTTTAAAGCTTTGAAAAATTTAATTTCTGTGACCTTTATGTTATTCTAAATCAAATCAGGAAGTGACTTCCAATCCAGAATCCTTTTTGCTGACCTCCTCAACCAATTGCGCCTCACGGTTATCCACCAATCGGTGCACGACCCTTCTCATTAACTGACCTATCACAGTGCGGCTCCAATAACGTCACACTCACACATACAGCGGTTTGTCCTCTTTAACTCGGACTCACACAAAACGAATGCAAAATTATTGCAAGCACTAAATAAAATCAACCCAATTTGTCCGTTTACTACAGTAAAGTAACACAATCTCTTCAGAAACCTTACAGATTTTTCACTGACTGCTTTTTGCGCTAGCAGCTACTCTTCCTTTCTCAGTTTCCCTGATTCGCAAGCAAAATTCTACCTGCAAAATTTGCTCTCAACTGATCAGTGGGTCTGTCCGGTGCACATAGGATTCGCCAGATCTTAGTCGAAAAACCTTTTACTCATTTTAACACACACTCTCGAGTTTGTCAGCCACGCCTGATTGACCTATTAAACCAGACAAATTACAGCAAAACCAAGTGTCTCATACACTTTTCAATATACTCTCAAGTATTAGACCTCGCAGGGGCCGTATACCAACAACCACATGGACAATTTTTTTGCACAAAGTGCCACACACATGTGAAGTTCAATGACTTCCCTACTCTCACACTGCGGAGTACACAAACTCCTTCAGCAACTTCAATTGGAATGCGCAACCGCCTTCAACAACTTCATTTGGAGTACGCAGACTCCCTAAACCCTCCCAGATATCACAATTCACCTGCGATTTGCATAAGCTGTACAAGCGCGAAACATATTCCATTTACAGCCATTAGAATGCCAAGAACATCCTCAAACAATCATTGGCAAGCTCCAAAGTTCTGGGAAAGTCATCCTAAGTTCTGTGGGACACATTTTCTCACCCCTTCGTATTATTGAATCTGGAAATTTGAACTTTCACCAGTTTCTCCTACCCAATCTGCAAATTACTTTTTTTAGGAGACTAACCGTCATACTCTCTTACCTTCGCTGGTTTGCGTAAAAAATTTACTGCCGGCTAACGCCATTCCTACGCTCCATGCAGGCGCCTTATTTAAGGAATGACGTTAGCCGGCGCTGCGGACTGGTCAGAGTAAAAAATAATGACTCAAACCAGGCAGCACCGGCGTAGGGGAAAATGGGGGTTGTGCGTCAAAAAATGGTGCAAGTCAGGTTTGTGGCAAAAATCATGCCTCAAACCAGACTTGCGCAATTTTTTGACGCACAACCCCCATTAAATTGCCTCCTGTCTTAGCAAAGACAGGAGTCCTGCCCCCTTGCCCAATGACCATGCCCAGGGGACTTCTGTCCCCTGGGCATGGTCATTGGGCACAGTGGCATGTAGGGAGGCCCAAATTAGGCCCCCCCATGCTACTTTAAAAAAATACAAAATAATACTTACCTCAACTTACCTGTACTTACCTGGGATGGGTCCCCCCATCCATGGGTGTCCTCCAGGGGTGGGCCAGGGTGGCAGGGGGTGTCCCTGGGGGCAGGGAAGGGCACCTCTGGACTCCTCCCATGGTCAGAGACCATGGAAGTGAGCCCACAGGTCCCTTAACGCCTGCCCTCACCCAGGCGTTAAAAAACAGCGCACATCAGGCTGTGTGCTGTTTTTTAAGGCCCGCCCCCTCCTGTGCGTCAAAATGATGCAGGAGTATAAATAAGGGGCACAGGCCTTAAAGTCATTTTTTGGGCGGGAACGCCTACGCTGCATGTCATTAACGCAATGCAGTTTCCCACATCCCAAAAATGACGCACACTGAGGAATTTTGACGTCCGTGGGCTTGGGCGTCAAAGTTTAAATATGGTGCACGGTTTGCGCCAAATGTGCGTCAACATTTTTGACGCACATTCGGCCCAAACAGAGTATAAACATGCCCCTAAATTCTACAAAGTATCAATATCTAGTTCAACATTTTCTAGCAAGCAGTTCTCATGGGAAAGAAAATTTAACTACTAGCATTCGGTCAACGCAGTGGAAAAACACAAATCTAACTCTCTATGCAGCCATTTTGTGTGACTCATTTGAGGAATGGAACTTAACAAGAAAATGTGCAACTAGGCCCAATACCTTGTTAATTTAAGGTTTAGGATTAATAAAGCAAATACATAATACATGACCATTAATATAACATACTACTACATTAATCTAAACATCAGCATGACATTCCATTTTACAAAGCAGTTAATAAGGACAATTTGTGATTACTGGAAGTCAGTCAAGTAGGCACATTTTCAAAGTTGTGCATTATTTTCTATATTAATTAATTTTCTATGCAGATTTAACTTTCAGAATACATGAATATTTATTAGTAAAATTCAGCATTATCAACATCTTCATTATCACCAACAAACCATGAGCCAGCACGGAAGGCTTCTCCTGCAAATCTCTGATCTGGAATTAAACCTGCGTGATATTTCCCAAGAGCCCAAGTGCAGTCTGAGGTTCAGGCTTCAGATTAACATTAAAGATGCATTGAGATGAACCTGTCTGCTCTTTCCTGCTTTGGAAGCTCAGGGAGAAAAGACCTGCAACACTTACAACCCACCAACAGGATTCTTGTTGTTGCAGCAGGAGAGTGGAATCACTGTGTTAGAGGTCACAGTTAAGTCCAGAAAGATAAAAAGAAAAACTGAGTACTGGCATGTCAGTCTGTCATCACAGATCAGCAACATTTCCAGCATGTGGTTTGGGGTTGAAAATGACTGACAATCAGGACTATGCTCAGAGAAGGTAGGGTGTTTCTTAGTGGACTACTTCAGCATGAACATGCTTTACTGCAGAGGAATAGTGCTCATGGGTTTATTCAGCTGCCTAATTCCAAATATAAACAAAAACTGTGGTGCATATTTATACTCTGTTTGCACCAGATATGTGTCATTTTATTTTTCTGCAAATCCGGCGCAAACTTAACTCCATATTTATATTGTGGTGCTAGACATGTCTAGCACCAAAATATTGGAGTTAAAAGTCATTTTTTGCCTGCGGAAGACTACCTTGCATCAATGAGATGCAAGGTAGGAGTTCCAGGGCAAAAAATGATTCTAAGGACCTATGCCTTATTTATCCTCCTGTGCGAAAATCACGAGTGGGTGGAGGTGTCAAAAAATGGTGCAAAGATTTTTGGTAGTATTTGTGGATGTGCGATGTGCTTTCCTACTTTTAACACGGGCACATGGCTTCTTATTTATGTTGCTTCACCCTATCTACCTCTACACCACTCCACTTGACTCCACTCTACACCACTCCACTGTAATCTATGCCACTCTACACCACTCAACTCTATGCCACTCCACTCTATTCCACTCTACTGTATTCCACTCCACTGTACTTTGAGCCACTCCATTCTATTCTATGCCACTCATCTTCATCACTACATTTTATGCCACCCCACTCTACACCACTCCACTCCATTCTACACCACTCCACACAATGCCCCACCATTGCACTCTGCACCACTCTACTCTGTGCTATATACTCTACACTACACTGTTTCACTCTACTCTATGTCACTCAACTCTGTTCGACTCTCTGCCACGTGACGCCACTCCACTCAACGCCACTCTACTTTAAACCACTCGATTCTATGCCATGCCACTCTTTGCCACTCAACACAGTGCACTCCATGGCACTGTACACCACTCTACTCTATGCCACTGTATTCCACACCACTCCACTGTACCTCACTCTACTCTATGCCACTCCACTCTGTGACACTCCATTCAATTCTACGCCACTCCACGCTGTGCCCCACTACTCCGCCCCATGCTATTCTACCCTACTACATGCCAATCTACTCTACTTCATGCCGCTCTACTCTACGTCACTCTAATCTACTCCCTGCAACTCCACTCTGTCTCTCCGCTCTAAGTTACTCCACTCTACTCCATGCCAATCTACTGCACTTCATTCTACTCCATGCCACGCTATACCACTCCATCCCGCTCTATGCTATGCTCCTCTATTCTATGCCATTCAACTCTACGCCACCCCGCTCTGTGCCACTCTACTCTACGTCATTCTGCTGTGTGCCACTTCACTCTTTACCACTTTATTCTGTGCTGCTGTATGCCACTTTACTCTGTCACTCCAGTCTATGCCACTGTATGCCATTCCACTGTACACAACACAAGGCCAATCAATGCACTCCGCTTTACTCGGTGCCACTCCACTCTGCGACACTCTACGCCACTCCACTCTGTGCCACTCTATGCCACTCTACTCCACTCTCTGGTACTTTACTTCACTCTGTGCCACTCTACTCCACTCCACTCTACCCTTCTCCATGCCACCCCACTCTGCTCTACACCACTCCACTATATTCTGTGCTGTGCCACTCAACTACATGCCACTCTACTCCACTCTCCTCTACGCCACTCTACTCGTCATGTCATTAACTTTCATCCATGTTGAACAGCAGCCATGTTCACATAGGTAAGACCTATTGGCATTGCCAATGTTGTTTTCATAAGGTCAGCAATAATTCAGCAACGAGTATGGAACCTGAGTCAGTTCACCTAACCCTGACAGTTACAAGGGAGCAAAGTGAATACTGAAACTTGTAAAGTTCCCATGAAAACTGTTAGAAATTGGGGTTCTGGTTGGCAGAGGTATGCACCCTGTCCAAGCAGGAACCACAATCCTAATCAGGGTTAGTCAGATACACGCTAGAAATTATCCTGTGCTCACCCTCGGGTAGCTTGGATCAGAGCAGGCAGGCTTATAGGCAATGTGTAAAGTATTTGTGCAACACTTAAAACAGTGAAAACACCACACAAAAATAATCCACACCAGGTTATAAAATAGAGCATAATTCATTGAACAAAAATGAACAAAAAGACACACATCCAATAAGTAGAAGTAGAGATGCACATTTTTAAAGATTAAAATGCAATATAGTGCTTAAATGAATATGGCGCCAACTGTGTCTATATTGTTGCATTTGACCGGGTGAAATCTGAAAAGTCAGACTGACAGCCATGGAGCGTGGGTCGGATACAGGGACCAACCTTCCCCCCCTTAAAAAAAATTACCTTGTTGCACATTTGATGGGGCTCAATGCGTGGAGCAGAGGAGGTGATGCTTTGGCATCAATCCCACTGGATGTAGGTGTTGCTTCGGTTCTGAGCCACGCAATGCGAGATGTGTCATCAGCAGTGTCTTAGCGATGTAAGTGTTGGAGCAGATATGTTAATTAAGAAATTATTAATGACATATGTGTGTTTACTAATGAGAAAATGCATAGAGAAATTAATAACAGAAAATAATGTGTGCGTTTGAAAAAAGTGCCTTCTGGGTATGATCATCTGTGTACTAAAATAACATACAATATGCGAAATAATGAAAATATATGAGAAAAATGTACTAATATGTCATAATGAGATGTATAACCTATGTTTTGTATTAATTCAATAATCTTAAGTTAGCTGAACCAGAGGCCTAGTTCCACTGGGCCTTGCTCACGCTGAACATGGAGAATTCAAACGCCTCGCAAAGGACTGGTAACTGGGGGAGGCCCGACGCATTACCTTTGGTATTGATGTAAATGCAAAATATTCCTGACAGGAAGACAGGACTGTCACCCCATGAGATTCTCATGGGCAGAGCAATGACCTTGCCAGCAATTCCAGCTAATGCTCTTGTCAATATTACAGATGATATGGTGTTGGACTACTGCAAGGGTCTGGATGAGAAGGTTCAATCTTTATCTCAGCAGATGCAGGCTGTCACCCTGCCACCCATCCATGACCCAGGTCACAATCTGAGAGCTGGAGATTGGGTCGTCATCAAAAAGCATGTTCGAAAGACTTGTTTAGAGTCGCGTTGGAAGGGTCCATACCAGGTGGTGCTGACAACTGCAAGAGCTGTGAATTGTGCAGGTTTGCCGAATTGGATACATGCAAGCCATACAAAGAGAGTGGTGAGTCCGCAAGAGCATGAAGAAGTATTGGTCAGAGTACCAACAGCAGCAAAACAGATAGTTGTACCTGAGCAAGAACCGGAACAAGTCGAACCTGAGATTGATCCTGAGTTGGTGGAAGATGGGTCAATCACCCCAGTGAGAGACAAAAGTGCAGAAATACAGGAGGGTGAGCGAGCGCCTAACTCAACAGATACAGCAGGAGAACCAAGCACTGGAAGAGTTCTCCAAGAAGCAGACGGTGCTGAAACACAAACAGAGCATGTGCCAAATCAAGAGGGGGAAAGAGTTGAGACGGATCAAAGTCAAAGTGGTCCGACTCCTGAACCCGTTGCAGGTCCATCAAGAGAAAACACCATAGAAAGAGGAAAAGAGAAGAGTCCAACTCTGAAGAGAATATTGCCAGAAGGAACAAGAAATGGAGACAATTGGCCTGAATCGCAAATTGGAAAGAAGAAAGAATTGGCCATAAATGAACCAATAGAGGAAGAAATGGACGCCACGAGAAAAGACAAATTAAGTGAAGGACAATTAGGTGGAGAACGAAGGTTGAAAAGAAAGAGAGTAGCAAGTCGAAGATACGCAGGTCGTGAGTGGGCATATGCAGCAACAAATGAATAACAAAACGAGTTCATGTCCTTTTGGTTTGACAGAGAAGTTCCGAATCAGTATTTTGATGCACCCTGAAGGGAATCAATAGACTGAGTTGTTGAGCTAATCTGAAAAAAAAATCTAAAAAGAGACTGTTGAAATAAAACTGGAAAAGACATAGATAACCTGATATGACATTTGAAAACCTGGATGTGATAAGCTGCTGATCAATTTTTGATAAAGGAGAAAGGGTTCCTACATGTGAAATTGAACTGTGAGAAAGAAAATTTTTTCTTCCATTTTGATTTTTTGATTTTCAGATTTTTCCTGTTGCACTTATCTAAGAGTTATTTCTACTTTCTAATTCTTTACAGATCATGGCTGAATTAAATAATCGCATTAGAAATATTAGATATTGTAGGTACTTGAGTGTTGGAGTGGCAATTATGTGTGGAATAATGTTAATAATGATGATTGTGGGTACGTCTGTCCATGAAATGAAGGAGGCTACTATTGCTTCTGTTCCTGAAACTACTATACTAACAGAATTAGAGAGGTTTAAGCTAGATGAAAAATATTTGCATGACTACACTAATGCTCAAGGAGAGCTTTCTTCTAATGTTCTATCGGTTGTTGAGTGAGTATGTGGAGATGATGGATGCAAGGAATTGTCTTGTGTGTACGTAAATTCCTTCTGTGGAAGAAGGGGTTATGTACCATAGCTTGTATTTAACCTATGGCATAACTTGTAGTCTGCTACTAGCCAGATTCTGTAACCAAGAGTATATCCAATATTTTTATTCCAACCATGACGTTGTGTTTTCCTTTGTTCCTATTATTGGATATTTGAGTAAAGTAGCTAGGGAGCATGATATAGTGTTAGTTAGGGGATTCTTTGAGGCAACACTAACATTTGGAACTGCTTATGAGCATCAAAACAATTTAACCTGCTTACTAACCACATTAGAAAAGAGCTTTCTAGGGCATACTGATGACAGAAGGAAGGCATTGAAGGAGAGGCTAGAGAAGGAGTTGGAGAAAAGGACTTCTAAGAATGATTATGCTCACACTGCTATGCAAGGGAAACTAGCTTTAGATTCATTACATGTAGGGAAGCTTTTTATATATAGGCCGAAATCACGCACTGACACCTTATTTGTGGGAACGAGTAAATGTAGCCATGTGTTTCTGTTTCGGAGTAAGTGGACTTTTATGCTGAATGGTCAGGACCCTGCGATTCCTGGAATCTACTATATTTGTGGACTTAATGCTTATTACCGTCTTCCTAGAGGGCGGTATGGGACATACTATTTGGGGATAGTTTTCCCTAAAATTGATCAGATAGATGATTTAAAGAAAATTTCGAAAGTGACTGAATTACATCATGAGCAACAGAGGAGGAAAACCTCCTCTGCAATTGTGGGGGATATTTTTGGTGCAGTAATTCCTTCTGTATGAGTTATTCTGAATGCAATCAAGATACGAAAGTTGTCTACTATTGTGGATAACATGCTGACAAACTTTACAGGGACAATACTCCTGCTAAATGCTGAATTGGCTACGGATAGAGCTATGACGCTTCAAAACAGGCTTGCTTTAGAAATAATTTGGTCAAATGACAGCAGAGTGTGTAAAATTATTAATGCTAGCAATTGTTGTTCCTATATTCCAGAGAATGATAAGGAGATAAGAGACTTACTTACTAATTTAACTAATTCAAGCAAGGATTTGAAGGATTTGAAGGAACCAGGGGTTTGGGAAAAGGTTGGAAATGGATTTGCCTCTGTGGGAAATTGGTTTAGTCAAATTTGGACTGGGGTATTGTGGAAAATTGTCCAGGGAATATTAATTGCGATTGTTTCCATATTAGGATTATGGGGTACATGCAAATTATGGCAAAAGATAAAATTAAGGAAATCTAAGAATGATCAGAGGAGGGAAGGACCACCTAGGAGACAAATTTATAGGGAAAATTCAAGGAGAAGGCAAAATACATCTGAGACAGAATTGTAAAGGGTTGTTAAGAAAGGTGTGATGACATATTTAGTCATCAGAGGAGGGACTGTTGGAGCAGATATGTTCATTAAGAAATTATTAATGACTTATATGTGTGTTTACTAACGAGAAAATGCATAGAGAAATTGATAACAGAAAATAATGTGTGAGTTTGAAAAATGTGCACTTGGGGTATGATCAACATTGGGAACTAAAATAACATAAAATATGTGGAATAATGAAAATATATGAGAAAAATGAACTAATATGTCATAATGAGTTGTATAACCTATGTTTTGTAGTAATTCAATAATCTTAAATTAGCTGAACCAGAGGCCTAGTTCCACTGGGCCTTGCTCACTCTGAACATGGAGAATTCAAGCGCCTCGCAAAGGACTGGCAACCGGGGGAGAGATCTTGAAACGCTCAGAGTTCAGGTCGCTTAGCTAGAACTTTCTGCAATGTACCGACGGACAGGAGATGGTGAAGACAATTTGAAACAATTATGTGTAGTGTAGGCTAAATGTACTTTCCCAGGACCTGAACAATGGAAGCACTTACTAGAGAGCAGTGCTTAATTTGTGCTTGTTGTTTCCGGTGCTGAACACCGGCAATTATTTTTGAGGGCCGGGCCTTATTCTTCTGCTTCGAGCATTTGCTGCGAGCAAAAGAGACATATGGGAAAGACGGGTGAAGGGAAAAATAAAAAAGCATCACAAAGAGAGAAATTAGAATGCTGCAAGAGTGAGCTGAAGGGGCAGGGAGTGGCTTTAAATGGATTGGAGAGGCCTGAGCTGGCTTCATGATTACGCTGCCTCAGTATTCCATGCTCGCACATTTAATTGCTGCAGCCGCATGTTTGAGGAGGGCTTTGAGCACCGGCACCTTTTTATTTACAAATTAAGCACTAGAGAGCCACGTGCAATAATTGATACCTGAAGAGCCGGATGATGTCCTCATCGCAAGAAGAACCAATCAGCGTTTTGTGAGATATAATAATATGATTTGGTAAATAAAAACTATAGGTTAGAGTCATGTCTTCTGACCGATTGACCAATTAGCAATTAGTGGGATGGACTGGGAGACCCTAATAAAAAGTCATGACAAGGGGCTAAGATTTCAGAATTTAGGCGAATCTGGGAAGAGATTGATGACGTCAGGAGACGCTGTCTGAGGTGCTGATGTTGGGCTCATACTCTGTGAGCATGATCCATAGCCGACTGATTGATGACCTGAAGACGAAGACTGACTTGTTGCTGATCCATCCTGGATAGGTTGCTTTTAAAATGTGACTGACAATTTTGTGCCTTTTCTTCTAGGTACCAACTGCGCTGTTTTATAGAGATTCTCACTTAGGTAGAATTTTTCTAAATTGATGTTTTCTCTAAATTGTTTTGCTAATGCTAATCTTGGTTAGGTAGGCTGTCAGGGGTGACGTTGACAAATGACTGACAAACTAAATTGCTGAATTACATTCTTAGTGCTGATATTCATAGCTTATGGTATTGCATTGTCGCACATGTTTCCTTTGAGAAAAATGTTTTTCTATTAACGGATTAATAAAGATTGATTAATAAAGATTAAACTAACAGATGGTTAGAATTGTTATCAATAGGGAATAAATCTTGTTAAACTTTCTTTTTGTAGTGGTTATTCTTGATTAGTATGGTTAATCTTGTGTTTTAGAGAGTGTTTCCTTGATTATTGATGTTAGGTATTGATTAAATAGTCACGGCATGACTAGGATATTCCTTGCGATTCAAAAGATTCATCGACCTACACGCATCCCCTAGTAAGTTTACTTACTAAGGATCTGGGCGTGGTAGCATAAGCAATGTGTTATCATCAAGCAACGCAGCCGGCAATGAAATATTTGTCCTCAGCTGCAGCAGCAATGCATCAGCATCGATGGGGGGATGCACCGATTTCAACAGTTTCAAGCATGGTCTTTGCAGTTGCAGCATTTTATACCCCCTTCAAGGGCCCAGGACTGGATTGGCACCACTTGGCAGGGCAAGACTTGCAGAAAGCAAAGTCTAGGTGCTGTTGCAGGATGAAGTGAAGTATTTGACAACCTTGAGACTTCACAATAGGAGGCAAGCTAGCAAGCCCTTCGAGTCACTTTGGTCCTGGGGATGTAGAGATGCAGGTCCAGTCTTTCTTGCTCCCAGGTAAGGAGGGCAGCAGGCAACAGGGCAAGCACAGCAGAGCAGGAGTCCAGGAAAGTCCTTCAGAGTCAAGCAGAGGGACAGTCCCTTCAGCAGAAAAGCAGTCCTTCTTCCTGGCAGAATGCCCACGGTCCAGAAGTGTACTCAGTTCGTGGTGTCTGAGGTGCAGTTCTCATACCCAGTGGTGCCTTTGAAATGGGGGCGGATTCAAAGAGAGGCCTTTGAAGGGAATAGGTTCCCTGCCCTTCCTGCCCTGGCTCCAGAATCACTGCAGGGGGCTATGCAGCCCTTTGTGTGGAGACAGGCACAGCCTATACAGGTGTGTCAGTTCCTCCCTCCCATCCTGCTCAGGATGCCCCAGCAGGTTATTGATGGCCTATCAGTCACATCTAAGCTCCCTTTGTATGTTGCTGTCTGGAGGGAATGCACAAATCCCAGCTGTTACCCAAACCAGACATGTATTAAGAGAGAGGCAGAAGGCATGGGATAGTTAAAGTAAGAAAATGCTGACTTTCTAAATTTGGCATTTTCAGAATTACAATCTAAAATTTGACTTCACCATAAGTTGGGATTCTAAAGTGTGATTCCATGGACACCAAACTTGGTGCTCCAGTCTCTTCCCGATTGGAAAATACGCTTATAAAATGTAATAAGATAATCACAATGTTAACCTTTGGGAGGGATACGCCTTGCCGTAGTGAAAACAGAATGTAAGAGTTTTTCATTACCTGAACATGTAAAACTAAAAAGTATGTGTCCAACTTTTTACGTACACGGCATTGTGCGCTTGGGGCTCCCCACGGCCTAACTTAGAGGTGACTTATATATATCAAAAAGGAAGGATTGGGTCTGGCAAGAAGGTTAACATGCCAGGTTGACATGGCAGTTTAAAGCTGCACACAGGCTCTGCAATGGCAGACCAGAGACATGCTTAAAGGGGCTACTGAATTAGGTGGCACAATAACTTCTGCAGGCCCATTAGCAGCATTTAATTTCAGGGTCTGCAAACATGTAGTGCACTTTACTGTGGACATATAAGTAAATTAAATATTCCAATTGTGGATAAGCCAATCTTACCAGATTTTAAGAAGAGAGCACATCGACTTTAGCACTGGTTAGCAGTGGTATAGTGCCCAGTGTTATAAAGCCAACAAAAATGAATTCAGCAAAAAGTGGAGGGAAAAGGCTAAAAGTCTGGGGATGACCCTGCAGAAAGGGGCGGGTTCAACAAAAAAACATTACGTGTAGCCTCAGAGAAGGAAAAGTTAGGTGAAACTGTCAAATATTTGCTCTTCATTTTAGAGAAAGAAGCTTTTTTTTAGCTTATTTGACATTTACAGAGCAAAATTGTACAGAAAGAAAAAGTGTTTGGATTGCTCCATCGAGGTCTTTTTTGAGAGTTCCATCTCTACATCACTGGCAGCAACACTTATTGTGGTAGAGGGATGGCTAAAAATTAATCTGTGAGCATAAAATGTGTTAACAAAAAAGGAAGTGCATTGGTTATCTGGAGCATCAATGAAAAAATGTGAATCGCCTATCATAAATGTTTGGCGGACAAGCCCCAGGTAGTCCAAAATCTTTTTTTAAAAATCACAGAAGCCACTTCACCAGACGGCAACACAGTAGTGATTAATATTCCTGTGATAATTCAGCACTGTAGTCAGTTTAAAGAAATTCAGGGTTGCAAGTGTTTTGAGAAAGAACTGTTTGATAGATTTCTTAAAAGTGTAGGCAACTTCCTACTTTGTTATATCGTTGTTCATACCTTTAATTCCCTAGCATTCAGATCGATAAAAGGGACGGCTGGAAAACACATTACTCAACTTGTTTTCAACCAATAAACATTTTTTGGAGAATCAATGACTTCCTGCAATACAGTGGCAGAAGCCCTGTAGATCAGCTATTGAACAAAACAGCCATGGTATCACACTCACTGTGTGCAGCAGGTTCATTTTTGTCCCCGTCACTAACTTCATCAGATGTGGGCTGCTCTTAGGGAGCATGGCTAATGAGATCATTAAGACAGAATTTATGTAAAGTTTACTAAGGAAGCGTTTGTTGCTTATTATTTAATATAGCAAGGTAGGGAAGGTAAGGAAGGTGGGCGGAGTCATGACTGGCTGAACCTTCCAGCAAAGGATGGACAAAACGGTAGCGGTGCCTATGGAGGGCCTCATGGAGAGCAGACGCAGTCTAGACTCTCCACGGGATTCTTTGGGACAGAAATGGGTCAGAATGGGCAGGATTGGTGGGGAGGTACATGAGGGTGAGACAAGAGGGAGGTTATAAATAGGGTTAGGTGGAGGGAGCGGCCCCTTCCTTGCTGTCGCCTTCGTGCAGCGGGAAGTTGTTTAGTGAAATTTAGAGTAAGTGAACGGCTTTGGTTAAATCACTTTTACTGCTAAGGTTTCAAGTTTACTCTTCGACATTGAGACCTTAGAGTCTCCTTTACGTGGGTTCACAGGATGTCCAGCGGCCTGACGCGGCGGCGGTAAGGGCCGAGCTTCACATTCTCATTGAAGCCGGTCGAGCTGACCTCCTCAGGCCTGGGTCGGCATTGAGAGCCCTGTGCGCGCCATGGCGGGTGGTGTAGCGGGCGCGGTGTGCAGCTTACTGGGACGCGCTTTGGGGCGTAAGTCGACAGGGCAGGGGGTGCAGCGCATCTACCCCCAGGTGTCCAATTTGGACCCGCATGCTGGGCCCTGTGCTGCCTGCAGAAGTCCGAGTGGAGGCCTGCAAGGCAGCTGGGGAGGTGGGGCAGGGGCCTTTAGCACAGGGTGGGTAGGCAGGAACTGCACAGGGGGTCCAGGGCCCTTAGGTTTCTGTGGGCAGAGTAGCCCGTGAGGTGACGGGGCGGGACTGCCTGAGCAGAAAAAGGGCAAAGGCAGGGCCAAACAGGGTGGAGGCCTAAGCCAGCCCAGACAACAATCTGGGGACAAGCAAGGGTATAGTGCTGGCAGGCAAGGTCAGAGGCAGGCAGCTGAGGGCAGCACAGGCCCCACCAGTGGGCCCCTTTGGTTCCCATGTCAGGTCAGCTTCAGGGTATAGATTGGTCCACTGTAGGCATAGAGGCAAAAATGAGGGAGCAGAGGCAGGCAGTGGCAGAGGTAGAAGATCGGTGGACCCAACTTTGCAGGGAGAGGGAGGAGTCCTTAGGCCGGCCACTGAAACAAAAGTTGGCAAGGTAGGCTTTGGGGGTAGTGAGGATGTTGGGTTGGGTGCCAAGAGGCTGGTGCGGCCGAGGGGTCCGACTGCACAAAAGGCATGCCTGGTGTAGACGGCCAGGTGCGGCGAGTAGAGCAAAGGTCAGCAATGGAGGTTGACAGAACGGAGGTGGTACTAATGGGGGGGCAACACGTTGGTCTGAAGCACTAGAGTGGTCTTCGGCGGCCTTCTCTACGGAGCAGGACCAGGACAGCAGCGCATATGGCGTGCGCCAGGGGAGACAGGTTTCAGATGTGTGGCGTGCTGTGGAGGAGTTTGGTTATACTGATGATAGCAAGTATGAGTCGAAGGATGATGAGGTGGAGCTTGACTATGAGGATGAATTGGACGACTGGGAAGATGGGGAGATTCAAGATGGCGGTTTAGCAGGGAGAGGGGCAGGGGAAAGTGGCGCAGGAGTGGCGCAACCCCCTTTTTGGCTTCTGTTTTGAATGATCGTCCTTCAGGTGCAAGGACGCGGGAGAGGTCACACGAGGAGGAGCGTGGTCACCAGACGACGAGAGGAGCGGAGCCTGTGGCACCCAGGTTGAGAGGTAAGGGTGACTGGTGATCGGTGTGGGGCGCTGCGCCAGCTAAGTTATCAGCTTGTTCGCACAAGTCAGTGGGGGTTGGGGATTTTTCTATTCATGAAGAGCCTGGAGCAAGTGCGGCACAGGTGGGTGAAGGGACGAAGGCGACTGACCAAGGGACATCAACGGTGACAGAGGAAGGGGAAAAGGCTGAGGTGGAAGTGGCTGAAGGGGAAGGTAAAGACGCTGGGGGACATAAGAAGCAACTCCCATACATGTGTTTAGCGATGCCTTTAGGCTCGCATGTGGCGGACAAGACCAAGGCCAGAATTTGGAGGCATGAATACGTGGATGTTTTCAAGCTTTTACATAGGGATATACAGGCAAAAGAGGGGTCCAAAGAGGAAGAATGGGAATAGGCAAGGAGGCCCAGAGTACCAATCAACATGGATAACTGGACCTCGGCATTCCTGATATTTGTGAGCATTTATTGTGAGGAGTATCCCTATAAGGCCATGACACTTTTTAAATATATGGACATAATTCGCAAGGCCCAAATGCATTTAAGGGTTTTTGATGGCTCAGTTATGATGAAGAGTTTAGGGCAAGGGTGAGCATTAATCCAGATAAGCCGCGGGGGATGTGGATCCCGAATTATGGATGCAGTGGATGGCTTCTTCCCATTCTGCAGCGTACATGCATACTGCTAGCGGTTTGCCTGTAGTGTATAAGCCTTTTCATCCGCGTCCCGCTCAAGGGGGGGCGGGTACAGCACAGCAACCCCAGGCCCAGGCTTCAGGGGCCTGCTGGAATTTCAACAAGGGTTTTTGTTCCAGACACACGTGGAAATTTAAACACGACTCCTCCAAATGTGGGGGCGGACACCCAGTCACTCAATGCTTCTCACTGTCCAGCCTGGCTGAACAGAGGTAGAGGGACATCTGGTGCTCCTGCCCCAAAAGGTGCCTACGCCAATTAAGTTGGAGGAGCTGCTGCATTGGCTGTGCTTGTACCTGGCCGGGGACATAGCGAGGAAACTGTAATGGGGCTTTAGAGAAGGGTTTCGCATAGGTTACCAGGAGCCAAGGGTAAGGAGATGGGCGGACTATTTGCAGCCTGCCAGAGCCCTGCCACATGTGGTGGCTGCGAAGTTCTTGAAGGAGGTGTCAGAGGGCAGAATTGCGTGTCCATTTTATGACTGGTCCATGGAGAGCCTCATGATTTCGCCTTTTGGTGTGGTTCCTAAAAAGAGTGCAGGGGAATTTTGACTCATACACCATTTTTCTTGGCCGGAAGGGGCATTGGTGAATGATTTCATTGCACAACAGGACACACAGTGGTATATGCCTCTGAGGATGATGCCATTCGGCTCATTCGTAGCTGTGGCAGGGGAGTGGACTTGGCAAAGTGTGACATTAAAGCGGCTTTTCGACTGCTGACGGTTCATCCTGCGGACTTTGCCTTACTCGTGATGCAACTGGATGGGGCAATATATGTGGATCGAGTGCTTCTTATGGTTGTGCCGTCTCTTGTGCGCTGTTTGAGGCTTTCAGTACGTTCTTGGAGTGGGTGTTCGTCAAAGTGAGTGGACATCGGGAGGTGACGCATTATTTAGACGACTTCCTGTTTGTAGGACGGTCAGGTTCTTATTCCTGTGGGAAGGCTTTGGCAGGGTTTCAGCAGCTGGCTCAGGATGTGGGCGTTCCTTTGGCTACGGAGAAAACAGAAGGGCCCAGTCAGGTTTTGACATTAGGACACAGCGCGTTGGTGGCTAGATTGCCAGCTGGCAAGGTGGAGGAGTTTTTGGTTTTTCTGAAACAAGTCAGGTCCTTGCATAAAACAATAAAACAATAACTGCAATTGCCTTAGACCAATCTTGGCAAGACTAGAGCATTCTTTGCTACAATAAAAAGATGGGATTTAAGAAACAAAGCATTTGTAATGCAATGGGTCTCGCATTTGCTCGAGGTAGAGCTATTAACGTTGTAAATTCCTAACTGGCCTTTTCTTGCTACACAAACTGAAAATAAAAAGTAAAACAGTTGACATAAGCGAGCCAATTCAAAGCGCCACCATGAGCTCGAAGTGAGAGATAAAAGGAAAAAGAAGTTTGCTCGCAGCCAAAGTTATCAGCAAAAGTGCAATTATCCATGTAACAGGGACGAAGGCCAAGGCGGCAACAAAATCTCCCTAAGGAGGAACAAGCGTAAAGCAGTTACCAACAGAAACAACAGATTTTTGCAAGGCAAGCCCATGAACAAGTGATAGTGTTGGGCTTGCGGTGGGCGTGGTTAAAAGCCCAGATACATACCAACAGGTCGGAAAAGCAGCGCATGTGCACCGCTATGCTCGACGTAAAAAGGTAAACAGCGCCTCATCATGTTTAGATCATGCAAAGACAATTGGTTTTGTTAGACTCCATTTGGGGGGTGGCACAGGGAAGTCAGGAGCTACTGGGCCACAATCATGGAGGATCTGGTTGTTTTGCCACTATCATCTTGGGGGCTGTTCTACGATGACTCTGCAAACTGAGCCAGGTATAACCCAGTCTGCACTTGATTCTCAGGATAGCCTGGGTGATCAGTGACAGGGAGGTAGTGTGGGGTGCTCAAGCTGAGCATTCAACAGTCAACCAACAGATCCAGTGACCAGCCCAGTGCTTATGTTTTCAAAGAAAGACATTTAAATCACACAGTTACATCAGTACTACATAATAAATTCCTTATAAACGTTAGTGTCCCTGGGTGTTATTTGTGTTTGTGGTTCTACACTAGCCTGAATTCCTCTCTACTGATCTTGTACTGGGTGGTTTCCAATCCGATGGTCCCACACTTTGTGAAATCAATAAACAGCTTTAACCAAGCGCAGGTGCAGCCTTTCCTTACTTATAGTAGAATCTGCACTTACTGTTCATTCTTAGTTCCTTGCAGGCTTTGATGGCCGTTCAGCGCATCTAGTGTGGGGACTACAGTGAACTACATGTTAAGCCACATCGGAAGTCGGTTGCAGGCTGTGTGTCTGGGCATCGATATAGGCCAAGTCCTCCGAACCCAAGGCTCCAGCATGGGTGCAGACATGGCTTTGCGGACTCTGATGGATGGGGTGATGTTGCTCTACCTGGGCTGAAGAGAGTCCCAGCCCAAGCCAGGTCAACTGTGGTCCAGGCTTTAGTGGTCCTGATTCAATCAGTAGTAGGTGAGACCCCAAGGGGCCTACAATGATCACAGTAGTTGCCACTCTCCGCGCCTCTGACTGTCACAGTAGTTGCAGCCTCCACTCAGGCTTATGATGATCACAGCAGTTGTAACCCCTATTCAGGTCTACGATGCTCATGTAGTTGCAGCAGGAGAGGGTGTACAGTGATCATGCAGTTGCAGCTCCAACTGGGAATCAGATAATCACAGCAGGTGCAACCTTCATCCTAATCAACATTTGAAGCCAGCAACTGGGCCTATGATGCTTTCACAGTTGTAACTTGACTTGGCATGCAGTGATCAAAGCAGAGGTTGTTGTTGCCAGGAACTGGTATGAGAAAACCGAAGGCCCAATTAACTTATGGCAGCTCACTATTGTGCAGTCAGCTGTTTCTGGATGTCCTACAGCCACTGGGGACACATAGGACCTATCTCCTCCTGCACAGTCTTTACTCCTGTAGTGCCAGACAAACTCTTTCCCTCTAAGCATGCAGACGGGCAGACCTCTGGTGCTTCAAAGCTGATTCACATCTCCTGAAACAGAAAGTGCATACTTCAGGTGATGTCCCCTTACCTCTCGGAGTGTAGCCTTTAGGCAGACACTGGCACTGTTTGCACAACAGTCCTGTAAATACTCTGTGGAGCACTCAATTTCCTTGAGCATAAAGGACTTGAGTCCAGAACAAAGTGGGTTAGTTTTTCCAACTTTATTCACCATAGGACTGATTTAAGAAAAGGGGTTCTGCATCCAATGCATAAGCACTTTTCTTGCAGCCCTTAGCACCTCCCTAACGCCACCATGTGTGCATTGTATTTTAGATACGGCGCACCATGGCAGTAGTTAGGGAACTAGCATCAAAAATGTTGCGCTAGTTTGGTGCTTTGCAGGATTATTGTAAAAAATGTTGATGCTAATCCTGCAAAGTACATTGAGACCCATTATAAATAATAATGTGCCTCCTTTTAACACCTGCACTGTGCAGGCGTTCAAAATGGCGCAAAAAATGGCGCATCCATAATGGGGGAATGCCCCCCCTTGCATACATTATGGGGATTACCACCCCCTTCTCTGCCAGTGGTTTCATGACGGTACCACTGCCATGAAAATGCTGGCAGAGAACGGGTGCCCCTGCACTGCTCATGTGTGAGAAGATGGCCTGGCTTGTAGTGGGTACCAGAGGTACTTACACCTTATACCAAGTCCAGTGATCCACCTTAGTGAAATGTAGGCAGTGTCTAGCAGCTTAGGTTGTCTAGGGGTAGCTGTAGCCGACAGCCAAGGCTGAACTAGGAGACATGCAAAGCTCTTGCAATACCACTATAGGCACACATTACTTATACACAATAAAAGACAATACTCAGTGTTACCTAAAAATAAAGGTACTTTATTTTAGTGTCACAAGTCCAAAAATATCTTAGAGGCAATACTCCTACTGGAGGTACGTATTATACACAATATATACACTAGTAAACAAAATCAGGTAAGTAAACAGTCATAGAATAGTGCAAACAGTGAAAAACACAATAGATTGCAATGGGCCTAGGGGGCTACACAAGCCATATACTAAAATAGTGGAATGCGAAAATTGGATTCCCCCCTAGGCAAGTGTGGTGTGTAGAGGGTCACTGGGAATGTAAGAAAACACCAAAGGTAAGTAAAGTACCCCACCCGAGAGCCCGGAAAACATGAGTAAAGTACAGCAAGTTTCCTCAGGACACACTAGAAGTTGTGGTGAAGGATTATGCAAGAACCAAGCAAGACTGCAAGAAACCAAAGATGGATTCCTGGACCTGAAGACCTGTGGAGAGAGGAGACCAAGTCTAGAAGTCAATGAAGATTCCAGGAAGAACAAGAGCCCCTGCCAACCTGGAAGAAGGTGCAAAAGTGGATTCTCCGGTGGGAATAAAAGTACAGAAACGCACCAAAGAAGATAGCTGGGGGTTTCTCCTTGGTGCAAGAGATGTCCCACGTCGAGTCATTGGATGCAGACTGTTTGCGTCACTGGATTCCGCCAACAAGCCTTGGTTCACACAAGAACATGTTTTGCATCAAAGAGGAGCTGCCCGGACCCAGGAGGGACCTGGGGGTCTCAAATCAGACTGAGGAGACAGAGGGGGCTCTCAGCACTTCAGACAACCCTCAGAAGACCAGGCAGTACCCACAGGAGTCCCAGGAAACTGTTGCAGTTGCTGGCTGGAGCTGAAGTTGCAGGTCACAGTAGCCTTCCTGGATACTTTGTTGCAGTTACATTGGTTCCTGGAGCAGTCTGCGGTTGATCCAACTGTCAGAAGCTGAAGCAGAGGATGCAGAGGAGTCCTGGTGGAGTCTTGCAAACCGAATCTGAGGAAACACCCAGAGGAGAGACCCTGAATAGCCCTGAGAGGGGGATTGGCTACCTACCCAGGTATGCACCTATCAGGAGGAGTCTCTGACGTCACCTGCTGGCACTTGCCACTCAGATGCTCCCAGAGGGTCCCCACACCTTGGAATCCAAGATGGCTAATGCCAGGGACACTCTGGAGGAGCTCTGGGCACCGCCCCTGGGTGGTGATGGACAGGGGAGTGGTCACTCCCCTTTCCTTTGTCCAGTTTCGAGCCAAAGCAGAGACTGAGGGTCCCTGATCCGGTGTAGACACAATTATGCAAGGAGGGCACTATTTGTGCCCTTCAAAGAATTTCCAGAGGCTCTGAGAGGATACCCCTCCCGTGCCTGTAACACCTATTTCCAATGGGAGATGGTGTACCACCCCTCTCCTGAGGGAAATACATTGTTCTGCCTTCCTGGGATTGTGCTGCTCAATTCCCAGGAGGGCAGAAACCTGTCTGTGAGGTGGCAGCAGCTGGGGCTGCAGTGGAAACCTCAGAGAGCTGGTTTGGCAGTACTGGGGGTCCATGGTGGAGCCCTCAGGGTGCATGCATTGCCCCCCCATACCAGATTTGGATTGGGGATTCAATTTCACAATCTTAGACACCTCACATGGCAATCTGCAGAGTTACCATTGTGAAGCTACATGCACGCTTATAATGGTGTCACTTCACTCACGTAGTCCGGGAAATTGGGCCTGGACAACGTGGGGGCACCTTTGCTAGTGCAAGGGTGCCTTCACACACAGTAACTTTGCACCTAGCCTTCAGTAACTAAAGGTTAGACATAAAGGTGACGTATAAGTTACCTGGTGCAGTGAAAATGGCCGTGAAATAGTGTGTGCACTATTTCACTCAGGCTGCAGTGGCAGTCCTGAAGGAGTTATTGTATGAGCTCCTTATGGGTGGCAAAAGAAATGCTACAGCCCATAAGGGTCCCCAATGCCCTGGGTACCTAGGTACCATATACTGGGGACTTATAAGGGGGATCCAGTATGCCAATCAGAATTGGAATATGGAGTCACTATACTATAGTGACAAATTTGGTAAACAGAGAGAGCATAAGCACTGGAGTTCTGGTTAGCAGAACTCCAGTGACACAGTCAAGCATACTGACAACGCATATAGGCCACAAACTATGAGCACTGGGGTCCTGACTAGCAGGATCCCATTGAGACAGAAAAAAACACACAGACAAACACTGACAAACAGTCCAAAAATTTGGGTAACCATGCTAGAAGAAAGCCACCTTCCTACACCATGCACTTGGCATGAGCAGTGCAGGGCCGCCCGTGGCCAGCACCCTCCCAATGTTAACTGTCTGCTTGGCTTTGCAGACAGTGAACATTGCAAGGGTGCTTATGCACTTTGCAGGCTACAGGATTGCTGCCTGCTCAATTACCAGCCGGAGTCAATGCAGTAGCCTGTTTCCCACTAGGCCAGTGGGCAGAAACTCAGGTTTAGGCCCGCTAACCTAGCAGGAAACTCTTAATGGGGCCGAAAGGGAGGTAGCCTGTGTGGTGGCAATCTCCCCATCGGAAGTTCAGCTGACGGTAAAAATCATCCGCCAAACTCATGATGAGCCCTAATGTCTGGATGTGTTATAAATTGAAATGAATGTATGTGTGTAATAACTATGGCCCTCATTATGTTTGATCCTGGAGAGTGCAAGGCCAAGGTCTCTCAAGTGGGTGACTTGCCTACTGGCTCTGGAGGGGGTAACATGCCCTGTGCTTAATCCTGGGGAGTGGAAGGCCATAGTCTCTCAAGTGGGTGATTTGCCCACTGCTGGGTCCTGGGGAGTGCAAGGCCACAGTCTCTCAAGTGGGTGATTTGCCCACTGCTTGGTCCTTGGGAGTGCAAGGCCACAGTCTCTCAAGTGGGTGATTTGCCCACTGCTTGGTCATGGGGAGTGCAATGCCACAGTCTTTCAAGTGAGTGATTTGCCCACTGCTTTGTCCTGGGGAGTGCAACGCCACAGTCTCTCAAGTGGGTGATTTACCCACATCTTGGTCCTGGGGAGTGCAAGGCACAGTCTCTCAAGTGGGTGATTTGCCCAGTGCTTGGTCCTGGGGAGTGCATGGCCACAGTTTTTCAAGTGGGTGATTTGCCCACTGCTTGGTCCTGGGAGTGCAAGGCCACAGTCTCTTAAGTGGGTGACTTCTTCCATTGGTTCTGGAGGGGTCATTGTGCCCAGTGAGCTTCATCCTGTGGAGGATGGGGTGAGTGGATTACTTCTTCCACTGGTTTTGGAGGGGGCATTGTGCCCAGTGAGCTTCATCCTGTGGAGGATGGGGTGAGTGGATGGCTTCTTCCACTCGTTCTGGAGGGGTCATCGTGCCCTGTGATGCAGATCTTGGGGAGTGCAAGGTCACAGTCTCTCACCTGGGTGTCAGACCCACAGGATGTGCATGGGCCAGGCCACACAACAGCCCATGGACACAGGACTACACACTGTCCGGCAGCGGTGACGGCTGCTCAGTGGTGGCAGTGGTGCTAATGGTGGGGCTGGCAGTGGTAGGAGAGGCTCCAGCCCCTCCCCTGCAGCCTTGGACAGCTGACCACTGGTGCTGCTGGCAGTGGTGCTGGTGGTGGTGCTGGCAGTGGTGGGGGGAGGCTCCAGCCCTTCCACTGCAGCCTCGGACGGCTGCCCATTGGGGCTGCTGCTGCTGGCAGTGGTGCTGGTGCTGTTGGTGGTGCTGACAGTGGTGGAGGGTGGCTCCAGCCCTTCCCCTGCAGCCTCGGATGGCTGCCCGCTGGGGCTGCTGCTGCTGGCAGTGGTGCTGTTGGCGGTGCTGGCATTGGTGGGGGGGAGGCTCCATCCCATCCCCTGCAGCCTCGGACGGCTGAACCACTATGGTTGGTTGTAGGGGCTCCGAGTGAGTCCCAGCACCAGGCTTCTTGTCCTTTCTGCCTGCTGGTACAGGCCCTGGCCCTTCCTGCTAGAAGCTGGGTATGGCTCCTTGCTCATTTTGGCAGCAGCTGGGGACTGCTCCTTGGCCTTCCTTTCAGCAGCCGGGGAAGGCTCCTTGCCTTTCCTTTTAGCAGCTGGGGGTGCCACCTTGTCCTTCCTTGCAGCAGCTAGGGGTGCCTCCTTGCCCTTCCTCGCAGCACTTGGTGCAGGCACCCTTTCAGAGTGGCTGCCTGGTGCCCGGGATCCCTTCCCACCTGGAGTAGCTGTGGACACTACTGTGCCTGTAGACTGGATGGCTGAGGTGCTTGCCTGGGTTTTGACCACCCTGGCCTGACGGGAGGGACGGGGTGAGGGAGGGCTAGGGAAGAGGTCAATGTTGGCGAGGAAAAGCTTCTTAGGGACATTGGGGCGGGAAGAGGGAGATGGATTGGGAGTGGAGGAAGAGGGAGTGGTGGTAGGAGGTGTCAGTATGCTGTGTTTGGGTGCAGGTGCATGGGCTGGATGCTGTTGTGAGGTGGATGGCTGTTGGGTGTCTGAGTGCTTGCATTTGTGTACTTTGGGAGGAGGGTGCACAGACACATTGGGAGAGGACACAGGGGACGTGTGAATGGATGTCGGACTGGTGACTTCCAGTGAGGGGTGTGTATTGATAGGTGTGCTGATGATGGTGGTAGTGGATGAGAATGTAGTGCATGCAGGTGTGAATGGAGACACAACATGGAGGGAGGTGGACGACAAGGAGGAGGGGGCCACGGTGGAGGCAGTGGATGTTGGTATGTCTGCTTCTGGATGGTGTTTGTGTGAGTCCCTGTGGGATGAAGTGTGGCGCTTGTGTTTGCCATGTCAGCTCTTGTGTGTTGTCCTGGGTGCATGCTGGTCTGACTGTGTGCTTGGGATAGGTTGGGGTTGAGGGGAAAGGGATTGGGAAGAGGAAGTTGGAGGTGGGAGGCTTGAAATAGGGACAAAGGCTGCCATCAGAGAGGAGGCCAGAGCCTGGATTGATCTCTGTTGGGCCGCCAAGCCAGTGTGAATTCCCTCCAGGAATACATTTGTCTGTTGCATTTGGGCTGCCAGCCCCTGGATGGCATTCACAATGGTTGACTGCCAAACAGAGATGGATCACAGGAGGTCAATAGCCTCCTCACTCAGGGCAGCAGGGCTAACTGGGGCAGGGCCTGAGGTGCCTGGGGCGAAGGAGATGCCCACCCTCCTAGATGAGCGGGCACGGGAAACTCACTGAGGGGCTGCTGGGAGGGCGGTGCTGGTACGGGAGTGGCGGATGTACCTGTACTTGGGCTGGCCACAGAGCTGTCCGCCACCAGCAGGGAGCTTCCATTGGAGGAGGTATCACTGTCAGAACTGTCCCCTTCCTGTCTCCGCCGTAGTGCTTCCCCTCGCCCTCCATCCCACTGGTGCCCTCACTGTTGGTGGATTCGGCCTCCTGGGTCCTATGGGATGCAGCTCCCTCCATCGCCGGTGCCCCTGCTCCTCCGCCAGATGATGTCACCCTGCACATAAGGACAGGGTGACAAATCAAAAAGGAGGGGGGAAGAGACAAAGGATACACTTGGTCAATGGTCCCACCAACACCACCATTGGCGTACACAACACACTCACACATAGGGAACAGCCCTACGCACTAGGAAACGCACTACCAGTCACAGTGTCACCAGCCCATGGATAGGGACACCTAATGCAAATTGCAGCATACCTGAGACCCACAGAACCCTGCCCAGTAGTGGACGGCTACTAGCCTGGTAGGTGTATTTTCTCATCAGAATCCTTCCCTACATGGGACCTACCCTGCAATGCCAGGTCTGGCCTAGGGGCCCACACCCACTGGGCCCACACCCCACCAGGCGTAAGTTGTAATCATGGGCACTGTACTCACCTCCTTGTGGCTGCTATGATGCCCTCAAGCACCAATCTAGCTCCGGATAGGCCATTGCCAGTATGTGGGCCATCAGGGGGGGTCAGGGTTCGACGGGCACCCCTTCCTCGTTGGGAGGCCATCCCCAGCTGGGCCTCCTCTGTCTTCCATGCCCAGCTTCTCAGAACCTCTCACCATTTCCGACAGTGGGTGCTCCGCCTGCCGTAGGCCCACAGGGTCTGCACGTCCTTGGCAATGGCACGCCATATACCCTTCTTTTGATGGGCGCTGACCTGCAGAGAAATAGACACAATGAAAGGTATTAGTCTGACCGTCCTGCCTGTTACATTCATGGCCCACCATGCCCCTTCCCATCTCCATTGGCACAGACATGGCCCACCATACATGCTGCACGCTGCCCAGGGCCCATCCACCAACCCCCCCACACGAGGCCTTCACACACATCACTCCATACACAGTGAAGATGAGGAGGCAGAGGATGAGGATGAGGACAACAGAAGTGCAATTATACGTCAATACTTCCAATGAGACACAGGTAAGACAGTGTTGATACACATATATTTGACGGTTTGATGTGTGACATTGTCACTGGCAGGCTGTGTATTCCTACTTCTATGCCCACTCACTGTACCCTTTGGCATCTCTTTTTGCAGATGTTGGTTCCCCACTATTGCTCCTGGTATGTTCAGTGCAGCCAACTGCAGGTCTTTCCAATGTAAACATTACTGTACAGTTAAATTGCAATGCTTAAACCTTGTTAAACAAATACATACTTGAATCAACTGATATACTCCATACTTGTATTTTTTAAAAGGGTGTTTTTTTAGGTGCTAAGAAGTAGAGGGGCAAGTGCAATGGGCTGGGGTGTTGATGGAGGAAAGTCCAGGTTAGAGTCCAGTCTATTTGTATCACAGGTGCATTGTCCAAGGGGGCATAGGAAGGGGAGCAATGGCAGTTCAAGGTGGACAGGGTGACAGAGTGGGACACAAGGGTGGCATTCTGGAGAGTCTTATTTCCTGGCAGGGTCTTGGCAATAGTCTCTGGCTTCTGCCTGGATCACAGGGAACATTTGCGGGGTGGTTCTCCTTCTGCAGGGGGAGGGGAGCTGGTGGCCTGTTGTTCCTGTGGTGGGTGCTCCTGTCCACTAGTGGCAACGGAGGTGGAGGGCTGTTCGGTGGTATGGCTAGTGTCAGGGGGCCGGTGGTATGCCACTGCCTCCCTCATAGTGTTGGCCATGTCTGTTCAAAAAATAAAAAATCAGGGTGTAAACACCAGGCAATCAAGGTTACATGTTAAAACTAGCCATTTTCAAAGTATTAATACTAGACTATTAACATAGAAGTTAAAATCAACCGTTTTCAGGTAGTAAATCACTAAACACAGTTCATTATACCAAGACAACCACTGTGAAATATCATTTATAGAGTACAACACATCAGCTAAGTTATTTCGCTTTCTACGCTGGTCACTAGAACTCTGGTATGGAGCATTATGAGAGAAACATGGCTACCCGTTAGCAGACTGTTAGTACTTTAAATCTTACAAAAAGTGGAAGGCCTTCTGGTGATAAATTATTCTATCTTTTAAAAGAGTGGTTTAAGATATTGCTTCCTATTTGTCAGGTAAAAACTGCAAAGAAGTGCAATGTACTGGGTCGACTGTTCAAATCTATCATCATGGGCATTTTCAGGTGATAGTGCCCCATCCTTCCTTCCTTGGGCATGAAACCATACGATGGAAGATAAGGAAACGAAAATGGGTTCAAAGATATCCACAGTAAGTGGTATGAGTTAACTTGAGGTACAATTTAAATCCAAACTGATCATACAATGCCATGTATCGTCCCACTAATACCTTATGATGATCTGATTGGGTCCTTTTCTCTTGACAAGCTTTAAGTATATGTTCCTCAAGATCCCCTTTTGGGTAACCAAAAATGTTCTCTGGGTGTACCCAGAGATCCCCCTCTGTCTGTCCAAGGCCCCTCAGGGTATGCTTTATGTGCCATAACCACGGGGTTTTACTTGCCTGGTCAAGTCCCATACAATCTTAAATAATTAATCTGGTAAGGTGTGACTCTACTTTAGACCAGACAGAGTGCCATAATATAAAGGGTTTTGTTTCTAATGTGTCTGTTATATGTCCAACTCCAAGCTCCCTGTATATAATGGTGTCCGGGATTATTTGGGGTACCATTAGGAGTCTTCTAAGGAACCTATTTTCCTTTTTTTTGTATTGTTCTATTGTCCCCCACATCCCAGATTCCAGCTCCATACGTTGCAGTTGAAATAGTTTTGTCATTAAATAGAATTAGAAACTCTCTAGTTGGTTTAGAGCCTAGCTTGGGAGCAAACCTAAATAGGCCTTCATTATTTCTGTTCATATTAGATATGCATGTTTCCCTATGATGCTTCCAGTCCACTTTTGCGGAGAACTGCATTCTTAAGTAATTAGAAGTATTTGTGCTTTGTAATGTACTCCCTTTAATGCAAAAGGTATCAGACTTTTCCCTTGTTTGGCCACAACTCATGGTGAAGGGTTTGCTATGTTAATTTTATGATCTTTTCCTTTCATATAGTTGGTAAAGGAATTAATCAAGATTTTTTCAGGCTTTTCGTGGGTTAGAGTCAGAATAGCCGCATCACTGGCATATAAAAGCATGGGTATTTACCTTGCCCCAACTCTGGTGGTATCTGCACCTACTGCCTAGAGTTTTTTGTCTACTCTGCCAAACCTCTCTCTCTATATTAAAAGATGGGTTGGTTCTTCCTTCGTCCCATAGCATAAGGAGGTTCAGGTTGAGCGACTGCTGAATCATCCTCAGGCCTTTCCTGAACCCATATTGGGCACTTGATAAAATTTCATTTTCTTTGGCCCAGACTTCCAATGTCTCTAACAAGACCCTCCCCAGTAAATTGGCAGACAAGCTGAGTAGAGAGATGAGTCAATAACATTTTGGACCTTTCCTTGGTCCCTTCTTGAAGATTGGTATAATAAGTGAGTTTGCCCCGGATGATGGCACAAATCCTGCTCCTGCCGCATTTAAAACCTTGGTCATGAGTGTCCATTGGAACACCATTGGGACTAGGGACTTTCCCCTTAGAACTTTTATTTAGTGCCCTTACTACCTCCTCCAGAGTCAAAACCATATTGGTTGATGGGGTAACCACAGGAGTCTGGAAATCTACTTCATCAAGTCTGGTGTACGAAAATTGAGCCAAAATGGTCCACCCATTGTGCAAAAGTAATTGAGGATTCTAGGTTGGGTCCTATCCCCTTGGAGAACAGGGAGGCATTGATAGTTCTCCAAATCATTGTGCTATTCTTTGTCTCTGCAGCCTGTACTAAATTCTCCCATGCTACTCATGCACTCTTTCTTTCTATTGCTTATTGCCATCTTATAATTATGTCTAGCTTCCTGGGCCACTATAGGATCCCTAGGACGCTGATGCAATGTTTTAATGGGATTATGTTGTGCCCAGGAGGTTAAACCAACCTATTTTATTCCTCCTTTGTCCCTTTGGCTTCGAGTCAATATTTGGCTGATTGAATTAGATATAGAAATATGGACTTCCAGTGTCTCCTTATGGTTGCTTACTGGAGCAAACCTGTCATAAAAGGCTCCAGGTTCCTATGCAATAAGTATTTTAAAAAATTGGAGGGATCAACACCCGAAAAATTTATTTTTATACCGTTCTGGCCTAAAGGAATAATGTTGTCAATTTTACCTGCATCCGGAGTTTTGTGTATATTGATCATTAGTTTTAATATTAGCGGGTATGGTCACTTACACAGTTCACTCTCACCTGTAATTCCTGTAGAATAAATCTGTCACTAACTGAGGTAAGTATGTGATCTATGTTGCTATTACAATCACTTTCTATGAAAGTTGAAGGTTGAGGTGAAAACTACGACTGCAGGGTTTTACTATTTTCAGACTGTGTTTCAACATAAGGTCATCAAGTGCTAAGCTGTCGGGACAATGTTAAGTGCTAAGCCACAGAGACAATATTTGAAGTGAGCCAAATCATTCCCTCTTTTGTTAGTGAGACCACAGACCAGCTTGGACGGATGAGGGCATACAGTGATGGTAAAGCCCCTGGCCCAGACTACATAATCGTTGGAGGGAGCACACGCCGGGTTCATTAGGTAAACATATAAGTTTATTCAGCAAGGAGTTGTAGCAAAGAAAATCAGTGAAGAAAAGGGGCACAGAGTAGAAACCGTCACTTCGAGCCAGTCGACACCAAGGAATGTTCTGACATCAGCAGGAGGCGATGTCACAAGATTCCAGGTGACACATGTAAATTCTACAGCACATCACTACACTTCTTCCCCCCTTTAAAAGTAATACAATAAAACAAAGTTAAGAATACACAAAGAGAATACAACAAGAATAATTCTTATAAGAAAAAAAATAACATTTAATAAACATGCCATATTGTAAGAGATTATAATACAGGTTTTCATGCTATGACATAATCTTGAAATTTTGTGGGTTTATGACTAACTCGTACACTTCTTTTCCCAACACACTCTTTGTTCTCAGCAGAATCACCATCAATGGATTGTTTTTGTGTGCTTTGCCTTAGCATACTGGGATCCAGAGCTAACCCAGTAGTACTCCACCAGCTGCCATCGGACAACTTTGCAGCATTCCTCCGTAGTTCCCGAATCTGTTGAGAATCCCTGAACTTGGACATACCTTTTGTAACTAACAATGGATTCTTCACCCTCACCCAATCTCCTAAATGCCACTTCTCACTTTTGTCTTGTGACCCACTCAGTTTTTTCCATCCCACTATATTTGAATTATTTTCTGCTTTTTGCCATGTTTCTTTCAAATTACATCCATCATGAAACAATCTAACCATCCAAAAAGGGCATAGTTCAGTAGCTGCAATTCTACCCCTCATGAGTTCAAATGGGCTTTTGCCAGTGGCAACATGTGGTGTACTGCGACAGGACCAAACAAGATCCTTAATAGCCTGATCCACTGACATGTTGCTTCTATATGCAGCTTGGATGCAATCCACCAGTACACGATTAAACTGTTCCACCATTCCATTGCTTTGACGATGGTACAATGGTGTTCTAATATGTTTGATACCACATTTGCCCAAAAAGTGTAACATTTCCATAAAAAAAAACTGAACGCCGTTATCAGTTAAAATTTGCTCTGGAAAACCCTCACGAATGAAGACTTTTTTTAAACAACTGATAACACTTTGGGTAGTTGGAAACCTTACAGGTTCTACCTCAACCCATCTTGAAAGGTGGTCAATGATCACCACAAAATACCTCATGTTAGGTAGCAAAATATGATAAGGACCTAAGAAGTCTAAACCTAATTTCTGCCAAGCCCTAGCTGGTGAAGGCACAAATGAGTTTGTCCCACTTTCTGTAACCAAAACTTTGTCACTCACGGAGCATCATGTACAACTTCTGACATAATCTTCTATTTCTTTGTCCATCCGAGGCCACCAAAAATCAGATCTCAGTTTCCCCTTTGTGATGGTTGCACCCAAATGACCAGAATGGGCTCTAGCAATTAAATCTTTTCTAACACATTCCAATGGAATAAGCTTATCACCTCTCACCAATTTATTTCCTTCATTAGATAATTCATCAGACACTTTCCAAAAAGATTGAAGCTCAGGTAAGAGATTTTTCTCTTTGGGCAAACCCGACTTCCCCAAACACATCACTTCATCCAACAATTTGTCTTTCCGTACCAACTCAATCCATCCCTCCTCATCCAAACTTTTTTCACATTCAGTAATGCAAGCCACAAAACATTCTTCAGTCTCTGTTTCCCACTCCTGTTCATCATCTTCTTTAATGGGTAAACGAGAAAGAAAGTCTGCTCTACATTTCTTTCCACCAGGAATATACTCAACAGAAAAATTAAATTCCAGAAGCTTAGCTGATAACCTGGCAATGCGAGCTGTAGAATGTTTAATTTTCCTCCCTGACAATATGTCCATCAAAGGACGATGATCTGTTTTTAAAACAAAATGTCTGCCCCAGAGATATGATTTAAACTTTTCAACACTCCATACACAGGCCAAAAGTTATTTTTCAATCACAGAATATTTACGCACCACTAAACGTAAAGTTCTTGAGGCAAACCCAATAGTGCTCTCATAACCATTACTTGAAATTTGTGTAAGAACCGCACCCAAACCATATTCACACTCATCCACCATAACAACCGTTTTCTTACCCTCTGAGAAGGGTCTCAAAACAAGTGCTTTTATAATATCCTGTTTGACCTGTACAAAGGCCCTGTTGCACTCATCTGTCCAAGAAAAAACTGTTTTCTTCTTAAGCAAAGCTCTGAAACACTCAACAATCTTAGCAAAATCCTTCAAGAATTTAGCATAAAACTCACACAACTCCAGAAATGACAATAATTGTTCTTTAGTTTTTGTAGAAGATGCTTTTAAAATACTCCTTACAAGGCCTGGTTTTGGTTTAATGTCCTGTTCCAATAAAATATGTCCCAAATACTCAATTTCCCTAGATTTAAATATACATTCATCTTCCCTTAATGTGACTCTTCTGTCTTCCAATATGCCTAAAACGTCCTCAAATTTTTATCATAGGGAGATTCAGTGTCAGAAAAAAACAAAATATCATCCTGAAAAACTACTACATTAGGATTATTACTGAACATGTCAGACATCAGTCTCTGAAAAACTGCCGCAGCCGAGGCTAAACCAAACGGCAACCTGCAAAACTGAAATGCCCTATCTGGAGTTACAAATGCTGTCAGATGTCTTGAGTCAACATCCAATTCTACTTGATGGTATGCCGATATTAGATGTAGTTTTGTAAACCAACTAGATGAACCAACCTCTGTGATGAGATCATCAATCCTCGGTAAAGGAAAACTGTCCACCCAAATTTCCTTATTTAAACTTCTTAAGTCCACACACATCCTTAAGTCCCCTGAACTTTTTTTTAGCTAAAACAATGGGCGACAACCACAAGGTTGTTTCTACATTCTCAATTATCCCTTGCTCACACATGTCTTTTAACAAATTGGACAAATCTGTTCTTATACTGAAAGGAACATTCCTTAACTTATGTTTAACAGGCACAGCACTCTGTTTAAGGTTTATTGTATGTGTAAAATTAGTTATCTTCCCCAATTTGTCCTAAAATAGTTTTTTAAATTTCTGTTGCCAAGTACCTGCAAAGTCTGCAACAGATTTTACACAACTTTAATTGTTTTTTTCAATAAACACAGGTTTTTCTCGTCCTGGTTTGATAACTAAATTGAATTCAGTCTGATGAATCAAACCCAAATCATTGATTCCTTTTTTAGCCACATAAACTTTCCCTTGAATAGTCTCATTAACAATAGACAATGAAACCCAAAAATAACCAATTAGATCAATTTTGCTTCCTTCAAAAGCAACCGTAGAAACATCAGGGTTGAGAAGTGGTTTTGCCCCCCAAAATTCATCAAATTTGTCCTGACACAATAGTAATACGAGCTCCTGTGTCAACTAGCAGTTTAGCTGCATCCCCCTCTATTGATACCTCAATATCAGGATCTAAAATCAATTTGTTATCTGATGACATAGCATCTTTAACCACTAACACAAATTCACTATCATTGTGCTGTACATTCTCCGTATCATCCCTAAGCAAACAACGAACATTGTTCTTCCGTGCACTTCTACAAACCTGTGAAAAATGACCTATTTTGTTGCAATTCCTACACTGTTGACCAATTGCAGGACAGTTCTTGAACGAAGATACATGAGATGAAGAACCACATCTATAACAAGTAGTTTTCTGACCCTGTTTAAATGAAGAAGTGTTTCTAGATGTCGAAGATGTTTTTTCTTGTATTCATTACTTTGTACGCTTGTCACTGCACCTGTAATTGTTGTGTGAGCTAAAGAAAACTCAAGCTGTTTAGCATCTTCTAATGAACATTCTATGTTTTATGCTATATCAATAGCCTTATCTAGTGAAGGAGCTTTACAGGTAAGTAATTTTTCCTGAATTCTTTTAGAATAGAATCTTGCTACTAATTGATCCCAAATTAGTTGAGAGGTAAAATTCTCAATCTCACACTTTGCAGCCAAAACCTTCAGTGCTGTAATAAACGTGTCAATACTTTCATTAGGATTTTGTGACCTAGTAAAGAATGTATACCTATTCACTACAATATTGTTAGACTTGACAAAATGTTTGTCCAATTGTGCAACCGCCATGTCAAATTCGTCAAATTCTTCTTCTTCCCCCAATTCATAAGCTGGTAAATGATCAAATATATTTTGTCCCTCAACTCCTAAATAATAATATATCAAACAGTTTTTCCTTTCAGGTCTGAATTTGTGTTCATTGATAGCCCCTAAATAGGCTTTAAAAGAACGTAGCCATAACTTACACTCCAAAGGAGGATCTCCCAGATCTTGCAAAAAAGGAGCAGGTGGTAGAAAGTATTAAAACCCACAAGAATCACAAAGAGTCCCCAAATTACTCACAAAACGTCAATACAATACACAAATACTATTTTTTATCCTATTTTTTTTTTAACTTCAACAAAGAAGATGCAAAAACAACTTCTTCCTTCTTTTTCCTTTTTAAAACAAGTTAAAACAAACAAAAAAAATATCCTCTTCTTTTTCCCAAGGCAAGATGGCTGAACTGTAAAAAAAAAACACAACTTTAAGTCCTTTTTCTGTCTTGTTAGTTGTATCCGTAAAAGCATTCAGCCAGCCAAGAAAAGAGAAGACGTGAGGAAAATCCTGCAGGTCCTGTGAGTTTTTTCCACTTTTATAAATTCAAACATCCATGTGAAATCCTTTGAAGCAATTCACAAAACTGTGACAGTGAACATACCTGTGCGCACATACAAATTCTGCACGATAGAGTAGTAAATCAACCGTGACGCGCGTGGCTCGTGCGCGCGTATTCAGAAATATATGCTGTGCTGCTGTCGTTCCTTGTGCAGGCAGTGACTGCTCTCGTGAGCTGAGGAAAACTGTTGTTACTCACGCGCTAGGTGCTTGACAAGCACCTGAAATATGCGTTGTTGCTCACACGCTAGGTGCCTGACACGCACCTGAAATATATTAATAAATATGATGATCGCCGAAACAGCTCTGTGCCCCCAAACAGAAATGCTTGAAGCGTTAAAGAGTACTTGCCACCATCTGAAGCAGTCGTATCAAAGATGAGCAAAACAAACATACAGCGTTTCTGGTCCAGAATTCCTCTCCCTCGTCGCCACTTTGAAGGGAGCACACGCCGGGTTCATTAGGTAAACGTATACGTTTATTCAGCAAAGAGTTGTAGCAAAGAAAATCTCATAGTGAAGAAAAGGGACACAGAGTAGAAACCGTCACTTCGAGCCAGTCGACACCAAGGAATGTTCTGACATCAGCAGGAGGCAATGTCACAAGATTCCGGGTGACACATGTACATTCTACAGCACGTCACTACAATAGTCCTTACTGGACTGGTCGATAAAGTGGTCCAGAACTATATCAGGGACTTTCGCCACATTGGCCCTTGTAGAATCAAAGACGTTATTGTAAAAGTTTATTACTTTCATATTTGGGTTACCTTCTGAAATAAACAAAATAAATTGCTAGCAAGGGGATGTTAAATAAAATTCTGACTCTTAATGTGAAGCTAATAGAAGCTAGTGTTACCAAGCTCCCCTTGGCCCTACCCATGTTTAATGATTTAGCTACAGTAGACACAAACCCATTGAAGTCTATTCAATTAGTCAACCCAGTTTCTTGAATGCAAATAATATGGATGTTTTTAACATATTTTTCCAAGTCCTCTAAATCTATTTTATTAGCCAAACTAGCGACGTTCCATGATGTAACAGTAATTATGCGATCATTGTTTGCTATGGCAGAACTAAGCCTTTCCACCCTAGGACTGAGGTCAGGGGGAGAGAGTTGACCACGAGAGGGGGTTCGTTGAGGAAGTCAATCTAGTTGTTCCAGTTGTTCAATTGGTGGAAATCTTTTGAAAGTAGACACAGGATAAGAGGAAACGTGGGAGTGATAGTATTTCCCTTGGAGGTCTATAAAAAAAAGCTTGGCAGGAGTGCTTCAATTGACTTAGATGGTCACCCAGAAAAATGGAGCCTAGTCAGGATATCTTTTGTTACTGTCCTATATTTAAAAATTGACAACAATGCAGTTGTTATCCAATGTTGTAGTGTAGCTCACCTATGTGACTCCCTGGACATGAATGATCTGACTATGCAGCAACTCTCGGCCCTCTATTCCGCCATATACCCAATGCACCACTTTGTTCAACAGTTGATCATAGTCTTCCCTTATGTCCTGCCTCAGGGGGGACACCTTTTATCTCCATCACAAAGAGGTTTGGTTGAGGAGGGAGTTGCAGTAATCAGAGCTTCAGAGGCTCTTGAGGGCAGCTGCGGGTGTTACTTGGCGAGCCACGAGGTTCATGTGCTTGAGTCTGAGCATCATCTCTCGCATTTACTGGTCTTTGTGGGCCTCTCCCCCTAAGTTCACTCTGCACTCCACATGTAAAATGATTGATCTTCCAAAGAGCAGGTTTAGTAGGCTCCCCTTGAGCTTGTGGCCCACTTGATGGTAAGTTTGAAACCAGGCACGCTGTTCCAGGTAGTGACAGACAAGCGGGGGTCCTTTCCCCAAGAACAAGGTACAGTTGAGATAGGTTTTCCTTAATTTCTGCTAAGTGTGTTAGAATGGGGCTCAAAGCAAACGTGAGAGATGTTAGAGCACCTTTGGAGATCTCCTCAACAAGTGAGGCTCTTTTTACCCCTCCAGGTGGCACGTTGATCTTGTCTATCACTTGCCCTGGACTTTGCAGGTACGTTGAGGGTCCAGGACACAGTCTTTTGGATTTCTTCCCCACCCCCTGCTCTTTTCTTTTTCTCTCTTAACTTTTTTTCATTTACCTAGGGCTTGGTCAGAACTTTCCTGCCCTTCACCATGATAGATATGCTTTGTGTTAAAAGTAATGTCTGGAGTAAATGAAGTATGAGCAACATCCTGGTACTTATCTGTCAAGGTCTTGGTTAGATCATTATTGACGATTATAATGTCATTTAACTCCTTCAAGGTGTGTACAGCAGGTGGGGATGGCACGAATAGGAGCCTCTCAGCCAGTTTGATTTCCTTACTTATTACTCCCACCCCCCCTCAGCAAACAACTAGCCAGGATTGTGCCTGGTGTAGAAACCGGGGGGATTGTTTTATGTTTCCCCGTAATAAGGCCACTGATAGCTCTCATGAATGAATAAAAGTAAATACCTTAAGCAATAAACGAAGGGGTGGCCCAGCCCATCCTCTGCCCATCGCTGATGGGCACAGAAAGGCCCACTCACGGTCTGGTCTAGACCTATTTTCTCCCATTACATTCTATAGGATTTCCTACTGCTTGCATTGTTCTATGACTATTTACTTGTCTAATTTTGGTTTCTAGTGTATATATTGTGTATAATACTTACCTCCACAGGAGTATTGTCTCTAAGATATTTTTGGTACTGTGTCACCCAAATAAATACCTTTGTTTTTTATAACAATGAGTATTGTCTTTACTTGTGTATAAGTACTGTGTAACTATAAGTGGTATTGCAGGAGCTTTGCATGTTTCCTAGTTCAGCCCAAGCTGCTCTGGTATAGCTACCTCTATCCGCCTAAGCTGATAGAACACTACTACATTTCACTAATAAGGGATGACTGGACCTGGTATAAGGTGTAAGTACCCAAGGTCCCCACTACAAACCAGGCCAGCCTCCTACACCCTCCAGGGTAGATCTGTGCCAGGGGTAGAGGACCTGCCCCATTCTTGAAGGTCTGAGACAGCAAGCTGCTAATCAGGAAAAGGGAAATGTTAGTGGCTCCCAATTGACCTATTGGGAGGAGGGACTCCTTTACACTGAGGGCAGAGACCCCCAAACCTGGTGCCACTAGGAGAGTAGTAATGCCTCAGCAGTTTAGAGAGTTTCTCCTTACATTGGCCAATGACGTCCCCCTAGCTGGGCATCTTGGCCAGGCTAAAACTTAGAGTAGGTTAGTGAGCCACTTCTACTGGCCAGGTATGTCCCAGAAGGTGAATGAGTTTTGTAACTTCTGTGCCACCTATCAAGCCAGTGGCAAGACAGGTGGCCAAACAAAAGCCCTCTTAATTCCACTTCCTGTGGTTGGGGTTCCCTTTGAGATGGTAGAGATTGACATTGATGGTCCCCTAGACCCTCCAACAGCATCAGGATACCAATTTGTACTGGTTGTAGTGGATCGTGCAACTAGGTATCCTGAGGCAAAAACTCTGAGGACTACTACTGCCCATGCAATAGTGGGGCCCTCATTGAAATCATTACCAGAATGGGCTTTCCAAAGGAGGTGGTGTCAGACAGAGGTACAAACGTCATATCTGGCTACCTGAAACACATGTGGGCTGAATGTGGTGTGACCTATAAGTTCAATGTCCTATATCACCCACAAACTAATGGCCTTGTTGAAACATTCAACGAGGCATTGAAAGGTATGATTGGTGGACTCCATGGAAAACTCAGAAGGAGATGGGATGTCTTACTTCTATGCCTGCTGTTCACTTACAGGGAAGTGCCACAGAAGGGAATAGGTTTTCCCCCTTTGAACTTTTGTTTGGGCATCATGTAAGAGGACTACTTTGTCTTGTGAAGGAGGGATGGGAGAGTCCTCTCAGAAAACCTATACAGAATATTGTGGACTATATGCTTGGCCTTTGCTCTTGAATGCCTGAGTACATGAAAAAAAACATCTAAAAACCTGGAGGCCAACTAAGAGCTCTCGAAGCTTTGGTATGACCAAAAGGCTGCACTGGTGGAGTTCCAACCATGGTGGAAGGTGTGGGTTTTGGAGCCTGTGGCTCCTAGGGCCCTCTAGGACAAATGGAGTGGACTCTACCCTATCTTAGAAAGAAAAGGGGAACTCACCTACCTGTTGGGGTTTGGCTCTTACATGAACCCCAGAAGGGTTATCCTTCTCAATCGCCTTAAACTCTATCATGACAGAGCTGAGATGACCATGCTCATGGTCACTGATGAGGGACAGGAAGCTAAGAGTGCACCTCTCCCTGATCTCCTTTCCAGGAACCCCAAAGATGGCTCAGTTGAAGGAGTGGTCTTTTCAGACACCCTCACTGACCAACAGCAGACTGACTACAAGCAAGTCTTGCTTCATTATGCTGATCTCTTCTCTTTGACTCTTGGTTAGACTACCTGGTGTACACATCATGTAGAGAGTGAGGACATCTTACCTGTCAAAAATAAAACCTGATCATGTCAAAGAAAGCATCAAAGTTGCAGTAAGCAAGATGCTGGAATTGGGATTTATGGAGCACTCTGAGAGCCCCTGGGCCAGTCCAGTTGTCTTAGTCCCCAAGCCTCATTCCCGGGGACGAAATAGAGAAATGAGGTTTTGTGTGGTCTGAAGGGGCCTCAATGCTGTGACCACAACACATGCACACCCAGTTCCTAGGGCTGATGAACTAATTGACAGGTTAGGGGCAGTGAAATATCGCAGTATTTAGATAGTTCTGACCCCTGGAGTAAAAGAGAAATCAGCATTCTTCACTCCTGATGGACATTATCAGTTTACTGTTATGCCTTTTGGACTAAGGAATGACCCTGCCACCATCCAAAAGTTGTTGAATAAAGTCTTGGCTGGGTTAGAAGGCTTTAGTGCAGCATATCTTGATGATATTTCTGTCTTCAACCCTCCCTCACAGGATCTCCTGATCCACCTTGGCAAGGTCCTTGAAGCTTAGAAAAGTGTGAGCCTCACTATCAAGGCAAGGAAGTGCCAGATAGGGCAGGGTCAGGTTGTTTACTTGGGTCACCTCATAGGTGAAAGCCGAATTTACCCACTGAAACCCAAGATCCAGACAATTCTGGACTGGGTAGCTCAAACCACCCAGACCTAAGTCAGGGCTTGACTGGGTACTACAGGAGGTTTGTGAAAGGATGTGGCACCATTGGGGTACCTCTCACAGAACCCAAGGAAGTGCACTGGGCAGTGATCTGTCAAAAGGCCTTTGGAACTCTGAAGGAAGCAAGCTGCTCAGCACCAGTTCTAAAGGCTCCAGATTACACCAAGCAGTTCATAGGTCAGACAGATGCCTCTGAACGGGATAGGAGCAGTCCTATCCCAAAGCAATGATGATGGCCATGACCGGCCTATTGCTTTTATTAGCAGATGTTTACTCCCCAGAAAGAAGCGTTGGAGTGCCATTGAGTGCTATTGCTGTGGTTTGGTACCTGAAGAAGCTGAGGTCATACTTGTTTGGCCCCCACTTCATAGTTCAAACTGACCACAGGCTTCTCAGATGGCTAGTGCAAATGAAAGTTGAGAACCCTAAACTGTTAAGGAGGTCCATCTCCCTACAGGGAATGGACTTTACAGTGGAACACTGACCTGGGCCAGACCATGCCATTGCAGATGGCCTTTCCAGGTTCTACCATTTAGAAGATGAAGACTATCTTGGGAAAGGCTAGTTTCGGGGGCTATGTAGGAAAGTGCCTCTTTTTTTACATTGTTACCCCCCACCTTTTTCCTGCTGGTTGATGTGATTTCGACTGAAAGTTCACAGGGTTCTTGCTAGCCAGGTCCCCAGTACCAGAGCTCTTTCTCAAAACTAGTCAGTTTTTTCCCGAATTGGAAAAACCTTTAGCACTCTCTGCAACAACCTAATAAATGGTAACCCTGGTACCTAGGGCCTGGGGTAATAAAGAAGGTCCCTAAGGGCTACAGCACAAATTGTGCCACCCCAAGGGACCCCTTGCCAAGCACATGACAGGCTGTCATAGCAGGCTGCGTGTCTACATGCAGCAAAAAGTGAAAACGCAACATGGCACACAGCCTGCGTGCCAGGGCCAGTAACACTGCATTCAATATACGTCAGTCACCCCTTTAGCAGGCCATATAGCTCTAAGGCAGGGTGCATTATATTACATGTGAGGGCATATTTGAATGATCAAATGTGCCCCTGCTATGTCTTTGTCAATTCTCAGACATAGGGGATCATTACAATTTCTGACTGGGAGGTTGCCGCCATTGTGACTGACTCCACGCTAGGCCTATTACGAGTTTCCTAATGGGTCTGCGGGCGGAAACCACAGTTTCCGTTCGCTTGCCCAGCAGGAAACGCCTACAGCATTCTCTCCGGATCGTAATCGAACCGGCGGCAATGCTGTAGCGCAGGGTGCAGCAGCACCCTCACATTGTTTACTGCCTGCAAAGCAAAGCAGACAGTGAACATTGCGATAGTGCTGGCCAAGGAGTCCCCTGCACTGGCCATGCAACTGTCATTAATTCGCTGGCGGAGAACGAAGTCGTAATCCCCAAGGCAGAACTGCTTGCTGTGCTGCCCTGGTGGACTAGAACCGCCAGCAACACCAGGCCCTCAGGACGATAAAATCTGGTGGTGCTGGCAGTCCACCGCAAGCGTAATATGGTGCTCGGACTGCCGCATTGGCGGAGGTCGGACCGCCACCGTGAACCTGGCGGTCATGAGACCACCAGGTTCATAATCAGGCCCGTGGTAAATGACCAGGGAAGTCATTTTAAATTAATGTGCTGGACAATGGTCAATATGAGTTCTCCAGCTACTTGATAGCTTCAAACATCTCGTATTGGGGAACCCACACTGATGCCAGTGTTGAATTTACCAATACATGCACCCTGAGGGCACCTTAGAGGTGCCCCCTGAAACTCTACCAGCCTCTGGAGTGCTCACTGACTGGTTTCTGCCAGCCTGCCACCGAGACACCATCCTGGGCCTCTAGGGTCAAAGCCTTCTGCTCTCAGGAGGCCCAGAACAAAAGCCTGTCCAGGAAGCGGGTGTAACACCCCCTCCCACAGGATGACCTGCTGATTAGCCTACCGAAGGCGGCAATCCTCAAAGGGCTGCCACCTTTGAAATGTGAATCTGGCTCCCCTCACAGGAGAGAAAGCCACCCCCCCCCATTCAGAGCACATTTGGCACCTGGAAGGAGGAAACGTAGCTAGCCAGGTAGTTGTGCCACCTCCAGGCTAGTACCACCACTAAGGTGGGCTACTATGAGGTGGACATAATGTTTCGGAGGTAGCCATCTTTGAGATGGCATACCTAGGAATTCTAGGACAGGGTTATGGCCACCTCCGACAGGAAGAGGTCATATAGGGGGCATAATGACCACAAGAGACAGTACCCCATTGGCTACTACCCTACACACCCCTACTGCCCCTGAATTCATTATTTAGGGGAGCCCCTGTTACAAGCGAAGCAGATCCTGATGACATAAGAAGACCAAGGACACTGAAGAGCCGCAAAAGCAGAAGAGGAGAAAAGAAGCAGGTGACCTGGTACCCACTCCACCGTCCTGTCTGCATCCCTCATCAAAATCTGCACCAAAGTCAACTCATCCTACAGCTGTGACTCAAGAAACCTGGGAGGACTGTCTGCCTTAGAAAAGACTTAAGACCTCCTGTGAACAGCAGACCTGTTCTACAACAAACTCCAAAAGAATGGACTCTAAAGCCTCTGTAACCACCAAAACACGACACTGGAAGTCATCACTGCACCCGCTGTCTCCAACCTGAGCTGAATTGGACCACTGGTGCCAACTGGGTTCCCCAACCCTCCAGAGTCCAAGACCATTGTGGTTTCAACCCTCCAAGACTCCCCGACGATGCTTGTAGACTCTGAATGCAGCCACCCTCCAATGCGACTGTTCCAGTAAAGAAAACCTAACGTCTAAGAGCACCTCTGCCCCCATTGCCCCTGAGCAGTGGAGAAGAGGACCAAAGTTGTGTACCTGTGCCCGAGCATCGTGAAGCCTGAGCCCCACTCTTGGTTCAGCCTGACTGGCCTTCTGGCCAGAGCCTGCAGCCTCTTTTTGACGTGGTCAATCTCTGGAGGAACACATTGGGCACCTGATGCTGTTTTGCACTCTGCTTCTGGCCGCCCCCTTGCCACTAAAGGTGTACTGTTGGTGTTGCCTTAGACATTGCTCACTACTCACCTTAACTCCTGGAGATTTATCTTGTCAGTCACTGTACTCTACCTTTTTTGAGGAACTTGTCTTTCCTCCTATAGGATAACATTGCAGAACTCAGAAATTGCAGTGTCCACTTTTGAAAGTGAAAAGATTTCCTATTGAAAAATATAGTTACCTGAATTATTTCTCTCTGAAACCCGTATATATATAAATATACTTGTTATTTTTTATAAATTGGTCTTGATTTCCTTCTCAAGTCATGTGTCTCACTTATTGACTATTGTGTATATTGTTGGATGTATAGCACTGCTCTGTGTTAAGCCTAAGGCTGATGGACCACACTACCCTAAAATCTTTGGGATTGCATAGCAAGCCCGGTCCACTCACTGGGGAACCCATTGACCTATTACACAGTATTCACATACTACATAAAGGGCCAGCTTCCTACATCTGCCCTTTTCACAGTAATCAGAAATATATATCTAAGCCTTTACAAGTAACTTCTAGGCAGATTGGAATCGTCAACTTCCTGGGAGATTTGATTCATGCGACTTGAGCTGCAAACATCCTTAGTGAAGGCCGTTGAGTCAGCTGTGCCTCATCAGTTTGTTTCGGAACACTACAGCTGAGACAGAAAATGACATTTTCAAGAGTACAGAACAAGATTGTTGTTCGGCTAATGTATGCGGGCAAGAGGACACTTGAAAAAACTCAGACGGGACAATAAGGCCCTCATTACAAGTTTGGAGGTCTTTTCAGAAAACCCCGCGGTTGCGGCCGCCAAAAAGACCGAAATAGAAGTGGTAATCCGACCGCCCTATTACGAGTCACACACTGAACACTGCAATAAAAGAGCCACAAATCCGAATCCACAAGGACGACCGAGGGCCGGATAGAGGCAGTCCCTCCACCAGCTCCACCACTCCAACCACATACCAGATTACGACCCACAAATCAGCGGCTGAAAACCACTGGTGGTGCGAACTGCCATGGTCAAAAACTCACCTCCACGAAAACACACCAAATTGGACAGTACGAATTCCCCACACCTGAAACATATACACACATCACACACACCTGCTTACTGCCAACAACGAAAGCGAGGAGCACACAAATGGAAGACTCTGCACTTGGATACCATAGGCACCATCACACTCATCACGCATCACAAACCACACACCACACAACGGCACAAGCAACACAGTACACACATCGCCACTGCACATAAACATCACTTTTATACATGACACACAACTAAACACCCCCACCCCACCAACTACCCTACACTGCACACAATACATGCCACCACCCACAACACAATCACCATGTCCCCTCAAAAGCACACCTACTTCACAGACGAAGAGCTGCGGGTCATGGTTGATGTAGTTGTCAGGGTAGAGCCACAACTGTTTGGAGCACAGGTTGTGGAAACTGGCTAAGGAATCCATTTAATTATCCCCCCAGGCCTGATCTCATCCTGTGATACTCAATGATGTACAGGCCTGAAAAACATATGCAGAAGGTTGGATGACCTTTAGTACATTAACCCTGACAGGCAGCTTGTAAAACAAGGCTTGTTTAAAATAGAAAGCTCATGCGACATGCATTGCTTCATTTGCCCTGCAACAGACAGACATCTCGATGTCCACATAGGTCTGAGGAGAGGTTATGAGGAAGCTGGATTGGTGACGCCTTGGAAAGTCCCAACCGTCTGAGAAATGTGAAGGTCACGCTTGTGGTCATCTTGTATCACGCTTCCACAATGAAATGTTATTCTACTGTGATTGGATAGATGCCTAATATATGTGTAATACCAAGCATCTCCTGATCAACATCACACCATGTACTTGATGAAGAAATTATCTTTCAGTTGTTCTGATTGGATGATGTATTTTCACCCTTTTGTGCTTTTCATGCATAAAAGATTGTATTGAAGTTCCGCAATTCAGACTGCTTGGCCTTGGCTTTTCAAGCCACAGTCTCCGTGCACGTATTATTAAATATTTCTGCTTGTACCTTAAGGCTGGCTGGTCTCTGGTTTGTTCCTGTGGGCAGATAGAAAAGGACGCTTCGACAAGGTGTGCTCAGCAAACATCCATAGCCAGGAAATTGAGTTATGGCAGAGAACTGTTGACAGGAGGAACTCAGTGGGCAACCATCCACGCACAAGGGAGGATATCTGGAAGAGGTGGAACGACCTACGGAGAAGGTGCATTCCATGGCATCACAACACCAAATTGACTTACAGAAGACTGGCAGTGGGCCCCTGCCTCCTCCCCCAGATTTTGCAATGTGAGAGGAGAAGGTCTTGGCAAAGCTGCATCCTGAGGGTCTGACTGGAATACCCGGAGGACTGGAGTCTGGTAAGTAACTAAAACTCCCCTGGCACTGAGGGGCATATTTATACTTTTTAGTGCAAGACTGCACTAATGCAGTTTTGCACCAAAAAGTTTAGCACCGGCTTGCGCCATTCCTGAGCACCAGCCAGGCGCCATATTTATGGAATGGTGCAAACCGGTACAAAGGGTGGGCTAGCGTTAAAAAAATGACATTATCCGGGTGGGACTGGCGGTATGGGAGAAGGATGTTTTGCATCAAAAAATGACATTAGGCTGGTTAGAGTAAAAAAAAGATGACTCTAATTAGCCTATCGTCATTTTCTGACGCAAAACCATCCAAACCACATGTCTTAGAAAAGATAGGATTCATGCCCACCACCCCAATGGCCAGCAGAGGGTACCAGTGTCCCCTGGGCATGGCCATTGCACTCTGTGCCATGCAGGGGGCCCCAAGTTGGGCCCCCGGTGGCACTTTAATAAAAAAAAATTACTTACCTATACGTACCTGGGATTGGGTACCTCGTCCTCCAGTGTCCCTCTGGTGTGGGTGGGAGTGTTCCTGGGGCTTGAGGAGGGCACCTGTGGACTCATTCCATAGTGTTAACCATGTAAATGGGTCCACAGGTCCCTTAACTCCTGGTCTGACCCAGGCGTTAAATAATGGTGCAAAGCAAACTTTGCACCATTATTTAGCCCCTCCTCTCACCTGTGCATCGTTTTAGCATGGGGAGTACATATTTTTTTTAGATGGGAACGCTTACCTTGCATCTCATTGATGAAAGGTAGGTTCAAGCATTTAAAAAATGGTGCAAACTCCAATATTTTGACACTAGACGGGTCTAATATCAAAATATAAATATGGAGTTAGTTTTGTGCTGAATTTGCGTAAAAAAATGATGCCTATTCAGCACAAATGGAGTATAAATATGCCCCTAATTACTCCTGTTCAGCATGTTTCCTCACCCCCGTATCACTCCCCAAGTCATCCATCTACCGCTCCACTTATTCACCAATACCCCTCACCTGCGTACCACACCACCACCCAGCCACAATGCCCACCCAGTCTCTCCCAAGTGCACGGATACGAATGCCAAGAACAATCACTACAACTCCCACAATGCACCTTCCCATTTACAAGTAAACCTGCTATGTCCACTAAACAATGCAACTCCTGCATGCACAACCATTGCATAAGCCACACCAACTGGATGCTTCAACTGAGGACCCAGATAAGGCAATGACAGCAATGCAATCCTCATACCTCAACCCTCAATGGAATATGGTACCTGGGTCACACTCCACTAACCACAAACAATACCTCCTGTGCTGCATCTGTCATTGCCATGACTGGGAATCAACCCAAACCACTGTATGCATCAGACAAAGAGACACCCAATCACACCTCTACCATGTAACTCTCTTCCACTCCATCCACAGGTACCCCTGCTACTGCCACCATGGAGAGGATGCCAGACACAGACAGCACTCCCCAGGATGAAGGGCCCAGTGAGGACTACGCATCTGGGTGTCTGGACAATGACGATATACCTGGCCCATCAGGGACCCCTGGACAGTCTACCACTCCCAGCCTCACCCTGCCCACATCAACCCCCCCATCTAGTGGCAACAACAGCACAGCCAACCCCTCCTCCCCAAACCTGTGTCACAAGGACTGTTTAATCAATAGTGTGCCCCACAGTACAGGGACCGGAGTCAACCCCTCAAACCCAAGACAATGAAGGGCCCTGGTGACACTGGGAATGGGCACACTGTGCCAGAGGCACAAGCACGGGGGCAGGGGGCATGGAAGGGCACCTGTGGGCCAGAGGATAGGGTAGCCAAGGGAGCCAACTGACCAGGAGTCCATCTCACAAGTCCTGGGAGCATACCAGCAATCCCAGGACAAAATAAGCCAAATACTCACTATCTTGGGAAAAAATCTAAGGCTGCAGAGGGACTACCACCAGGAGGACATGCAGCAGTGGCAGCCACTCAATGCCTCCATGGCCACCATTGCTGGGGTACTCGGGGACCTCCCCAACATCCTGAGTCCCACCTCCACCCACCAGCAGGCCCCTTTCACTGGAAACCGCTTATCTGAGCCATCTACATCAGTGGCAGCCAGTGGACTGGAGGCCCTGCCAGGGGAGCAACAGGCCACTGACACCCCTCCCGCTGATAAACCCACGGCAAGCATGGTCTTCCATCCAGGCATCCAGCTGGAGCAGATGCCAGGACCAAACCCACTGCCAGAAAGTGAACCTCTCCTGAACATACTCCTTTGTATGCCTCTGACACACCCTGTTGACTGTTCAATATCATGTCTCTTTTTTCCCATGGCCCTTGGACACTGGACTTGTACTATCTACAGCTAGGCCATCTACTCTGATGATTTCATCCACCATGACCCCACTCAAGAACTGTTTGACAAAATATGCATAATAAACACTGTGGATCACAGACAAAAAATGCATTTGTGTCTTGATTGCTTCATGTACAAATGTGTGGTCACCACTATGTAATGTGTAGTAATATCCCTCAACCAATAGTCAGTGCAAATTATAATAGAGGGAGGCATCCTCTGCAGGGGACATAGTACATCAGAGAAGTCACATCAGTCATTTGTAAGGGATACAGTAATCCAGCCACACACCAGAGTATATCCACTTATCCAACCTGAAAAAGAACAACACAGGGACACACATCAGGAATGTAGGCATGGTGGCACACAAAGTACATATACAGTCCATTGTTGTTGTCATCATTGTGGATTGTCAAGGAATCAGTGCACAATAGAGAACACTTCTACTTCAACAACCCAATAAACTAATGAGTAATACGCACTAGTTGACAGCTGTAATGGCCTAAACTCAACACTTCAAACTATGAGCAAAATCAAATAGACATAATGGCTCAGGCAACTGGTAGGAGAGGAAAGGATACACTGTACACAGTCCAGAGCTGGATTCATATCTGGAAATGAGATAACAGCACACATAGCTCACTACAGGACTATCCATAGGAGATGTTTAACTAGCATCCTGCATCGAGAACATATGTCTGCGTTTAGACCACTAACACTGCTCCTGACATGCAATCTGTCGTCTACCAGTACCCACATATTGGGATAGGTAAATTGTACATCTCCACTGATGTACCTGGTCAGGAGGGTAATTGTTATTAAACAAAGTGCAAGTATATCACCTGCTATAACACACACACATACCTGTATGTCACTGGAAGTACTGATTGATGAGTTCTGTCCTAGAGTCAGCTGCACCATACTTATCTGCCTCCTCTTCACTTTGCATGTCCCCATCATCACCCACTGGTGCAGGGGCCACCTTCTCATCTGCCAGTAAGGGTATCATATGTCTCAGGGCCAGATTGTGGAGCAAGCAGCAGGCAACTATGATCTGGAACACCTTTGGGGGACTGTAGAGGAGGGCACCTCCAGAGACATGTAGACACCGGAATCTTGCCTAAAGTAGCCCAAAAGTCCTTTCTGTCATATGCCTCGTCCTACTATGGGCCTCATTGAAACGGGTTTCCCCATCCGAGGCAGGACAGATTGTGTTGATACGTGCACCAACAGAAACAATTATCCATATTGATGCATACCAATGAGTCAAGCCGACTCTCTATGTAGTTTTGCCATCATGTGTGGGACAGTGCTGTTCCTCAGAATGTAGGCGAAATGCACAGATCCAGGAAACCTGGCTGTCACTTGGGAGATATACTGGTCCGCTAGACACACCACCTGAACATTGATCGAGTAATAGATTTTCCTGTCCCTGTACACTTGTTTAACACTGGGAGGGACCAAAGCAATATGGGTGGCATCAATGGCCCCCTATCACGTGCGGGATGTGCCCAAACTCATAGACGTCTGCCTTCACAGTGGGCAAATCAGCAGGTTGTAAGAACCTGATGTAGCTGTCCAGGTGTTTCAGAAAATCACACAGTGCATCTTGCAACACGATACAGAACATGGGCTGTGACATCCCTGCAGCCAAGCCCACCGTAAAGTGAAAGGACCCTGTGGCAAGGAAATGTAACATTGACAACACTTTTACTGTGGGAGGGATGGCATAGGGATTGCAGATTCCAGGCAGTAGATCTGGCTTCACCTGGACACATAGGTTAACGATGGTCAGACAATTCAGACTATATATCTGGATGATGTGTCTCTCTTCCAAGGCAGCGTGGTCGACTAGCAGTTGGTACATTGGTGCATTGTTTCTTATCTTCATGACATGGAATCTAGCTTAGAGAGGAGAGACAGTACAATGTGTTAAGCACGCCACACATTTTAGCTGTACAACATTTTGTGCCACACACCTAACACTGCAGACATGCCTGAACAGTGGACACATACTAAATAGTGTATGCAGGAGCGCCATTCCAACCATCCTTCATGCCCATTGCTGGCCCTGTACTATAGTTTCTGGCACACAACACATGTGTAATGTTGCAATTAACCTCTGAAACACCTACACAAAGGTGCAGTTTTGTTTTTTATATGTTGCTTTCATTACCACTGTATTGTTTGATTTCATAGTTACAGCTATACATATTATGCGCTGTAGATTAAAAAGTTAATTTTAATAAAGGCTTAAAATATATCTAAATATGCATTCAGTAGTTTGGGGGCTTACTAACAAACAAACAGTCCTGTAAGCCTCACAGGACTGGTCGTGGTCCGGAATGGATCGTCCTCATGTAATGTGCAAGTGGCTCAAAGGTTACCGACTTTCGGGGTCCCTGTCTTGTGTTGCTAAATTGGCTCTGAGCCTATGGTTGGCCAAGGGATTTAGGAGATTTGAAACTGGGATGTATTTTACAGATGACTTCAAAAAACATATCAAAACACCCAATGTGGGGTCGATCTTTGTGTACCCATGTGTGACACACACAGAATTTTCCAATGGCTAAGAGCAAAGATGTCTATTGTAGTATTGGCTTCTGCCATCAGTTCTGACAGGTTCTTCCTCTCTGCTGTGGGTATGTCAGGTGCTTGTTTAGTAGAATGTATTCTGCTTTCAATTTCATTTTTTAATCTGAATCTATTTACTATGACAGCACAACCTTCTATGATAAGGATAAATTTCAGGGCACCATTAACACAACTCGTCACAGAAAACGTTTTCCTGAGGGTGAAGACATTTTTACTGTAAATGCACATGCTGCATATCCCTTTGAAATATTGTTCTCATGGGTGGAGTTTGAGCTTGTAGAGCCAAAATTATAAAGTTGTTCTTAAAACCTCCTGAATATGAACCTTATCAAAACCGTAAAAGGAAATCGTTAACAACAAGCTTGATTTGGTTGCCATTTACCACATGTAGTGCAGAATGTCAAAATGAGCCCCTTAGGAAATCCGGGGGCTACCTGGCCTCTGCTGGCTGCTTATACTCCTCATTTGGATGCAAGAAATCCGACGGCTCCAGAATTAAGATATTAGGTAACAGAGTTAATGACACTATATAAGTGTCTTTGACAGTACATTTCATAGACCTTAGGGACTGATGTTGTGGTTCCTGCTGCTGCACAACAACTGAAGGCTCAATTACAGACAAGTAGTCCACAATCTATTAAAGAGACTGTGGGCAAAGCACCCTTAAAGCAAGATGAAATTCTATTTTGAATTGCTTGCAAAACTAATCAGTTGGAATCAGTCATCCTCACACTACTCCCCAAGACAAACATAGAATGCTAACTGTGTGTTCCACGTGGTATGGTACCACCCGTAGAGGAGCATACTACATGCTGAACAATATTTGCTAATACTGTATATATGCTACTACACATGGCCCATCCTCACTAGCAGTGTTACTAGAGGTGTTACAGAACAGAACAAGCATGCAGTGGATCCAGCTGTTGTTGTAGATATGAAATTGATAGGTAATTTTGAGATTGTCTTTTCAATAGGTCCTAGTACCATTCAAGGGGGAGTGGTGGGTCTGGCAGTTCACAAGAGCTTGGCTGTCGTTCTAGTTCAAGGTCATAAATAAGAGCTTCCTAAAATTATTTCTGAAGTATTTCCCTCCAAAGGTTGAGATACTTTTGGTCTTGAGCAGTGAAAATGCAACTCACAACAAACAAGCTTTGGCAAAGCTAATATATGTTTTGTTGGCTGTCAGCATTTTGACAATTCTTGTTTTGTCACAGCTTTAGCATTCCACTGTTTTGGAATATGCAGGGTCCTCATCAACCTTAAAAAATAACTTGCTGTGAGTGTAGCCAGACAGTTGCTGGATGAAATCCCCCTCCCACGGTTGTTGGAGCCAGAGGCACGGGCCTTGGACGAACCCATTGGCACAGAAGAAATCCAAGCGGCCATTTCGGCTTTGGGCACCGGGAAAACCCCAGGACCTGACGGACTCCCCTCAGAATACTACAAGGCCTTTAGAGAAGAATTAATACCACACCTATTAAACCTCTTTACAGACGTAGATAACAGTGGTGTCTTCCCCAGAGAACTAGATACAGCTATCATTGTGGTACTCCCCAAGACCCAACCCCCCTCAACACATTGTGCCGACTACACTGAGATTAAAATCTTTGCAGCCATCCTTGCCGCCCGTCTCAAAAGGGTTCTGCCACAACTAATACACTCAGATCAATGTGGCTTCATGGCCACTCGCAGCACTCAGCATTGTATCCGTCGGTTGCACATAGCACTAGCTGAACGTAGCCGTTTAACCCGAGACCTTGCCCTTTTACTCATTGATTTCGAAAAAGCCTTTGATTCAGTTGACTGGGGATTTCTCCGTTTGGTACTCCGACGCGTGGACCTCGGCCCGAGATTCTGTCGCTTGGTTCAGGCATTATACGTCAACCCCACTGCCCGGGTGCAAGTTAATGGGTCCCCGTCCTCGACCCTAGAGATCCACCCGGGCACACGGCAGGGCTGCCCTCTGTCTCCCCTTCCATTCACCCTAGCCATTGAAGCCATGGTCAGATCTGACCCAATATATCGCAGCTGGCATTGGAACCACTTCCAGGAAGACAGAATAGCGCTTTATGCGGACGATGTCCTGCTGTACATGGAAGAGCCCAGCGTAACAGGCCCAAGATGCCTCAAGCTGCTAGATCGCTACGAAGTGGCGTCAGGACTGAAAATGAATCCTGTCAAATCCATACTAATCCCGCTTGTACACTCATGAGACTGCTTCGATTGGCAAGAGCAGATACCACTGCGCAGGCTAAGCTTTAAATACCTGAGCATCTGGGTGTCACTACTGCCGGAATTTACCTGGGCCAAAAACTTGACTCCGCTGTTGTCACGCATCAAAGCTGACCTTCAGAAATGGCAGACTCTGCCGCTAAACGTAATGGGCCGAGTGGCTCTGTGTAAGATGATGATCCTGCCGAGGCTCCTCTACACCTTTCAAAACTTCCCTTTACTCATCCCCCGTTTGTGGTTTAGAGCCCTTCAAAGTGCAACGGGGTTGTTTCTCTGGAGGGATGCCAGACACCGAGTGGCGGCCCAACACAGCCGAAAAGGGGTATACGATGGAGGCCTGGGCGCCTCAGACTCCTACCTATATTATCTAGCCTCCCAACTAATAGTGATACACGACTGGTTTAACAGGGGTTGGGGAGACCCAGCTTACAGGGTGGAGTTGGAACTCCTCGGGTTCCCTCGCCTTCTAGATATAATGTATGGGAGTCCTCTACCCCGAGTAATGGGGGAGGTCACCAAAGTGATTTTTCTGGCATGACGTGCTGCCCCACGATACACCCACTGGAACGCCATTGTTACCCACCAGACACCATTATGGAGAAGGAAATGGCTAAGTGCAACTGCGGCTCTGGAGGGATTTGTGGAATGGGATTTGGAGGGCATCTCCCTGGTGGGAGACGTATGGTCAGGGGATTCTATGAAATCTTTCCAAGACTTAAGGGAGGACTTCCAGCTAGCCCAAACACAATTCTTCCGATATCTCCAACTTAGACATGCGTTAAGAACCCACATACCGACAACAGGCTCTCCACCAGAGTTTAACCCGCTAGAAGCCAAATTACTCATGGCGATCCTAGGGGGAAGGGTGTCTCCCAAATCTACAAAACACTGATCAACAATGCTCCCGGGGATCTGAACCTCATTAAATCTAGATGGGAGGTATGGGTGGGCGCCCTAGAAGACACAGAATGGAAAGAAGCCATGATGGCACCCAGGTCATTAGCGGTGTTGGCTAGGCTCCGCACAGTGCAATTCTACTACCTACACAGTGCATACTTATCTCCTGCTAGGCTACACCGCGCAGGCCTTCGACCCTCTGCCCAATGCCCACGATGCTTGATTGAGCCTGCCGATTTTTTCCACATGGTTTGGTCCTGTCGAGTTATTCAGCCCTACTGGGACTCGGTGCTCCACGTGCTGGGGAAAGTCTTGGGTTATGAAATACACAGATCTGCCAAACTGGTCCTACTAGGAGTGATGGAGGACATGAGAGGAACACGGGCTCATCGGGCTCTGGTGGCCACAGCCCTGTTGATAGCCAAGAGAGATATAGCAGCGACCTGGATCTCCCCTGGATCTCCCCCCCTGGAGAATAGGGGTAGATTGGTGCGCAATCCAGGAGAAAGTGGTCTACGATTCTAGGGGTAGCCCCCGGAAATTTGAAAAGATACGGGGAAAATGGATAGACTTGCTGCCATAATAAGAGGCTGGCCAAGATGGCCGAACTGGAAATTGGACTGCGCCCACCCTCACCGGTCTAGATTTCCATCCCTACATGGTGACTGTTTGGAATTTACTACTGTCCTTGATATCTACTGCAATGTCATATGGAACTGTAATTGCTCTCTGCTTGTTATACTTCTGTTCTTTGTCTTTAATTTAATTTTTTTAAACAATAAAATATGTTTATCAAAAAAAAAAAAAACTTGCTACAGGCAAAAAACATCTTTTGATCTCCAGAAGCCACGCCTATCCATAGTACCATGACACTGAAGGTAACTACTTTGTGTGTAGATGTGTGCTTTGTAAAAGAGTTGCATGCCATAACTTGTAGTGAAGTCAGCCAGTAATGGAGGTGGGCTGACACATTGCCCCTAATGCATGCTGGAGTGGGTAGAAGATAGAGCTTAATGACTTCGACCACAGCCTAATAGATGACGTCTGGCTGAAACCCCTATAAATAACTATGTTATACACAAAACATTAGTACAATCAAAAGGTCTTGGCTAACACAGACCTTAAAAAGTCAGTCAGTCTGACATTGGCTGCAAGCCTCATTGCCTTTGAGAAAGAAAGAATGAAAGAAAGACAGAAAGAAAGAAGAAAGAAAAAAAGACCAAAAGAAGGAAGGAAAGAGAAAGAAAGAAAGATAGAAGGAAAGAAGGAAAGAAAATGAGATTCCTGTCAAGAGAAGGAAAGAAAGAGAGAAGGATACAGAAGGAAAGAAAGAGAAGGAAAGAAGGAAAGAAGGAATGAAAAAGGCAAGAGAAAGAGAAAGGAAGAAGGAAAAAGAAAGAAAGAAAGAAATTAGGAAGAAAATGTAAGTAGAGGATAACGGAAGACAGAACAGTTTCAAATTGACACAATCTGATCCAAAAACAAATTTACAACATCATTGGAAGGAAATGGGATCTGATAAAGATCTTATAACACCCTGCTATCACACCAGGTTCCAAACACAAAGGCAACAGTAAAGTAATTATAAAGTAAAAACAAAGACACTGCACTGTTGTGAACTAGCTTGTGAGCAGATGTGCTCCATGTGAGAGAGTAACAAGCAGTCACTCAAAGTGAAGTTAACCTTTAGCTTAAATAGGCTGCCCCACTGCCCCATGCTTTATGCGGTAGTGGGCGGAAGCAAAATGTGAAGGGCTCAACAACATAGGTGGATGAACAGAAGTGGCTGAAAGCCCCTAAATGTAAGTATATTATACATATTTTACTGAAATCAAAAGGCCTTGGCTAATGCCAGACCGGAAAATTAGAATAAGGTTTCACGTAAATAAAAAGCACTAAAACTAAGAAACAGCAGAAAGCTAAATGGAAATCCAGGACCTTCTCTGCAGCAAGAGTAAAGTAGGATTGGATACGTTTGAGGAACTGTGAAAAAATGAATAAACTGGACCACTAGCAGTATTCTGATAGCCCTTCTTACCGTTCCTTGCAGGACTCTGAGAAGGGTAGAATGGCAGAAAGGAGCAGACAAACTGAATATCGCAGGAAGGATGAATATGTCAGAGAGAAAAGTGAAGGAGAACCAGCACACGATGTTGATGTTAGCATGAAATAAAAAACGTTTGACATCAGAAGCTCATTTTAAGAAAAAGAAATTGGTTGGATTGACGAAGAAAAACGCCTCGGAAACTCTGCATATTTCTGTGGAGCGGATTTGGGCTGTAGCACTTCTGAAAAGCGCAGCAGAAGTAACTACAGATAATCAGACTATCCAAGCGCAACTGGTTATGACTCCAACCAAATAAAGCATGCAGTTTGAATACTCGGATGGACTTGTAAAATGTATTGATAGGGTTTATGATATAGAATTACAAATTGAAGGGGGTATATTGCACATAATGAAAGTATTCTAGTCAGATTTGTCAGATACATAAGACATCATTCTCACAGAGTATAACTGGCCTCCATCATTTACAGGTGAAGTACCTCATGGAGAGGAGTTCATAATTCCGCCTTAGTATCTGGAGAGCTCAGAGAAAAGTATGCATGTGAGTGGGCTTTAGAGCAGTCTCCAGTCTTATCTAGAAACCAAGTGGAGTGTGACAAAGATTCTGTGCCACATGTGATTCCCTCACGAAGAGAGCTACAAGTCCAGGTTCACTATCCACTAAAGCAGAACACTAAGGACAATAAAAGGGTGATTATAGATCAACTACACATGTGGGTGTAATAGTGCCTTCTCATCTACCAATAAACACTCCTCATTTATCAGTGTTCTCAGCCTAACAGTTCATATAGAACAGTGCTTAATTTGTAAATAAAAATGTGCCGGTGCCCAAAGCCCTCCCCTTATCATGCGGCTGCTGCAATTAAATGTGCGAACACAGCATACTGAGGCAGCTTAATCCTGAAGCCATCTCGGGCCTCTTCAATCCATTTAAAGCCACTCTCTGCTCCTTCAGATCACTCTTGCAGCTTTCTGCTTTCTCCCTTTGTGACGCTTTTTCGTTTTTCTCTTCCTCCGACTTTACCATATGTCTTTGCTTGCAATAAATGCTTGAAGCAGAAAAATAAGTGCCGGCCCTCAAAGGTAAGTGCTGGTGCTCCGCATCGGAAACCACAAGCACAAATTAAGCACTGATATAGAATAGTTTTGCATTATAGAAATCCCACTGCACATAAGTGAGGCAAAACGCTCATGGCATTGGACTGATATCGAACGTATCTAGGAAAAAATACAAAACAATACTTGGTATCTCAAATGGGTAGTCAAAATAGGTTGCCTTAATCATATTATCTAATCCCATTCTTGTTCAGCAGATTTCAGTACACCAAATATGAGGTTGTCTCTTAGATATAAGAACAGCCCAGAGCTTTATGCAACAAGAATGATGAAGATCTTAAAATAAGATCCAGAGCTGTTACTATACATTGATGGCATCCTCATCACAGACGATAACTTACCAGAGTACTTAGATAGGCTGAACCAAATAGGTTATGTTGTAGCCCAACATGGGTATAAAATAAACTGTAAAAAATCTAAGATCGGTCATTGTAACGTGAACTTCTTTAGATATGATATATCCAGTGAGGGTAAAGTACTGGCACCAGACTTCCTGCACAAGTTTGCTATTTTACAACTCCCAAACACACTGAGAAAGTTGAAAATCCTAATGGGGTTTTTGAACTTTGGACAAGCTTACTTGCCACATTATGCTGTGTGGGTTGAGCCCTTATATAAATTTAACTCCTATGTTTTTTTAGAAAAACTGGACAGTAAAAATGTATACTGCTGTTTTCTGTGGACTGCAAGCAGACATGTATGGGACAAAATACAGACATGGGACAAGACAAACCTAGTAATTAGGTGTGTTCCTAGCACAGAAGGCTACATTTGTAGTTTATAACGAGGAACAGATGACCTCAATAACATATACATAAATGTATATTCTATGGGAGAGGAATGATTTACTACTGCAGAGAAAATTGTAACTGTGGCCATTTTGAAAGCCAGAGGTGGCTACCAAACTTAGTATCGCCAATGTGGATGCCCCCACTTTTGTGGGTGCAATGGAATGTGACGCAAAATGTGACTGACATGAAATTTGAGAACAATCCAAAACTTGGAGCTCAACAATTTCTACAGTTTGCACAAAATATTCTACAAACTCAAAACAGCTTACATGCATGAGTAGAAGAACATATTCTACTTGGTGGCTCTGAGCAGCTCACAATGAGCACCAAGCAAAAATTCTCTGTATACTAACCAAATCTTTAGGTGATTCCACTTCACAAATAGCAGAAATATGTGCCTTTTTATTTGTCCTTCAGAAGGCTGATCCATCAGTTCCCCCACTCATCTTGACAAATACAGCATTCTGCATACAATTACTGGCACAAATTCGTACACTTTAAATACTTGCATAGAGTGTATAGTGCACCAGATCTTTGACACCATATCAACCCATCCCACTCTTATAATTGCACGCACTGCTGGGTGGAACACTGGGCTTCTTCCACTTGGCATGGGGCAGCCCTCCTATCCAGGCCTTTTGGGAGACTGTACTAACCTTGTTGGCTCAAATGACAGACCATCAACTCTCAGCTCACCAACTCTTTACTTTGTTGGGTTAGCTTAACCTCTACAGTGCGGGCATCGTCCACTGGCCGATGCCCGCACTACCTCCCTGGTGCGGGTCACGACCAGTGGCTGACACCAGGGAGAGGGTTAAAAAATCCCAGGGAGACACGGAAGAGCTTCCGTGTCTCTCCCCGACCCCCCACTCACCCCTTTGTGACGCGGTGCACTGACGTCACTATTTGTTTTACCCACCGGAGCAGGCCGCGGCCGCTTTGTGCTCCGGTGGGGAAAATGGGCCCAAACAGGCCTCCCCAGTGTTCGGGAAGGCCTTGTTTGAAAGGAGAGATTATCCCCTTTCAAACGAGGCCTTCCTGAACTGGTTTCCTGGCCCTCAATCACAGCACAGCTGCGATTGAGGGCAAGGAAACCGCGCTAGACACCAGGGATTTCAATTGGGGGATTCGTCCCCCTTGGAAAATGTGCTGGCCCCCTCTCTCCGGGGGCATTTTTTTTTTTTTTTTAAAGGTAGGTTTAACCGTGGGGGGGTGCAATCGCACGAACGCCCCCTTCCCACCCCCCCGGGGTTTAATTAAAGTTGTATGGTTTCCTTGTGGGCCACTATGGCCCCCAAGGAAATCATACATCTCTTAGTGTGTGTATATATGTGTATATATATATATATATTTATATATCTAGAGAGAGAGAGAGAGCGATATCTACATATATATATATATATATATGTGTGTATATATATATATATATATATATATATATATATATATATATATATCGATCACTTTTGTCAACGCATGTGTGGTATATATATTCACCACTAGTTCTCTTGCAGTTGTAGCTTGTGTCTTCAAAGCAATGCACATACTATACTTCAACTGACGCGTTTTTACTGTAGCTTTTAGGCAGCAATAAAAAAGTCAAGTAAGCCTTGTGATTATGTTTCTGCTACAAAAGGATCAGACTTTTATCTAGTGGCAGTTTTGATGCCATTAAGTAGCACAGAAGGTTTATATGCCTACTGCAAAGATCAAATCTGTATTTTATGTAAATAGCTGAGTAGATTCCCAAAGCCAGCCATTACCTGCGCTATGATACAAATGAAATGTATGTGCGAGGGGGGCTATGGAGAGATGAAGGGCATTTTCGCTGGGTGTTAGTGAGGTAATCGGAGGAGGAGGTAAGGGGAGTGGGAGCACCAATAATGTTTTTTGGACTGGGCGCTAGAGGCACTAAAGACTGTGACGATTGGTATGTGAGAAGGTGAAGTATTAGTGTGTCTTTTTTGAGTGATTTGAGAGAAAGTGCTGATTGAGGGAAGAAGCGAAGGTAAGGTGACCTCTACTGTTGCACGTATCACATACACACACACACCAGCAATTCTGTGACTGTCTATGTAGGTTTTTGTTTAAGAGCAACAGTTTAGCCACTAGCAGAGATTGTATCTCGTTGGATGACTGCTGCTCAAGCCCTCACTCGGGTTATAGAGGACAGCTCTGACGTAGGATCAGAGACTGAGACAGCAAATACTGAGACAGCATCTGAGGGACAGGACAATGGCGCAGACTCTGGGAGTGATTTATCAGTCGGAGGAGTCCAATTTGATAACTCCTCTTCCAGTGATTAAGAGGGAGGTGATGAGGACAATCCTGCTGTCCCTTCGCAAGCACAGTCTATGCAGCGGGACAATAGGGGGTTAGCCCAATCCAGAGAGCAGGTGCATGATGCGGCAAGCACAGAGAGAGTGCTCTCCTGGGAGCTCCCCAATTTAGTTTAGCCCAAAATTCCACCGCCCAAATCGTATTGTGGAGACATCGAAATTATCTATCACAAAACAACCTGGTTCTGTAAGGCAGGCACCTGCATTTTTGGTCCTGGGCTTGGCGGCCAAATAGGGAAACTTACCAAACCCACAAATTTTGGCAAACTAGACATCCAGGGGAGTCCACAGAGGTGTGGCTTTTATGGATTTCCCAAAGTTTTCTTACCCAGAATGCCAAGCAAAGGTGAAATGTTGAATAAAAACTCACTTTTTTCTTGCATTTCTATCACACAAACTACAGGAATATGCTGGGGTCCACACAATTCCTACCACCCAGTGTTTCCCCACCTTTCCTGATAAAAACGCTATCCCCCTTGAATGCCTGTACCTAGTGCCTGCGTCAGGAATGGATCACCCCAGGGTCAATAGTTGCCCTCATTTAAGGACCAACATTGACCGTTGTGTGATCTGTTCCTGACACGGGCACCCGGCCTACCCACACAAGTAAGGTACCATTTTTTATCGGGAGACTTAGAGAAATGCTGGGTGGAAGGAAATTTGGAGCTCCTCTCCGATTTAAGAACTTTCCATCACCGAAATGTGAGGAAAAAGTGTTTTTTTGCCACATTTTGAGGTTTGCAAAGGCTTCTGGGTAACAGAACCTGGTAAGAGCCCCACAAGTCACCCTATTCTAAATTCCCTAGATGTCTTTTTTTCAAAAATGTATAGGTTTGCTAGGTTTCCCTAGGTGCCGACTGAGCTAGAGGCCAAAGACCACAGCTTGGCACTTTGCAAAAAACACATCCGTTTTCATTGGAAAAATGTCATGTGCCACATTGTGTTTTGGGGCATTTCCTGTCACGGGCACTAGGCTTACCCACACAAGTGAGGTACCACTTTTATCGGGAGACTTGGGAGAATGCTGGTTGGAAGGAAGTTTGCGGCTCCTCTCTGATTCCAGAACTTTGCAGCACTGAAATCTGAGGGAAAAGTGTTTTTTTTTTGTTGCCAAATTTTGAGGTTTGCAAAGGATTCTGGGTAACAGAACCTGGTAAGAGCTCCACAAGTCACCCCATCCTGGATTTCCCTAGGTGTCTTGTTTTCAAACTTGCAGAGCTTTGGTAGGTTTCCCTAGGTGCTGGCTGAGCTAGAGGCAAAAATCCACAGCTTGGCACTTTCCAAAAAACACGGCAATTTTCAATGTAAAAATGTGATGTGTCCATGTTGCGTTTCTTGTCAGGGGCATTAGGCCTGCTCACGCAAGTGAGGTACCATTTTCATCAGGAGACTTAGGGGAACGCAGAATAGCAGCACTAGTGTTATTTCCCCTTGTCTTTCTCTACATTTTTTCCTTCCAAATGTAAGACATTGTGTAAAAAAGACGTCTATTTGAAAAATGCCCTGTAATTCACAAGCTAGAATGGGCACCCCAGAATTCAGAGATGTGCAAATAACCACTGCTTCTCAACACCTTTTCTTGTGCCCATGTTGGAAATACAAAGGTTTCCTTGAGACCTATTTTTCACTCTTTATATTTCACCAAATGAATTGCTGTACACCCCGTATACAATAAAAACCCATTGCAAGGTGCAGCTCCTTTATTGGCTCTGGGTACCTAGGGTTCTTGATGAACCTACAAGCCCTATATATCCCCACAACCAGACGAGTCAAGCAGATGTAATGGTATGTTAGTTTTGAAAATATGACATTGCAGGGAAGAGTTACAGAGTAAAACATGGAGAAAAAGGGCTGTTTTGTTACCTCAATTTCAATATTTTTGTATTTCAGCTTTTATTTTCTGTAGGAAAACCTTGTAGGATCTACACAAATGACCCTTTGCTGAATTCAGAATTTTGTCTACTTTTCAGAAATGTTTAGCTGTCCGGGATCCAGCATTGGGTTCACACCCATTTCTGTCACTAACTGGAAGGAGGCTAAAAGCACAGAAAATAGTACAGATGGGGTATGTCCCAGTAAAATTCCAAAATTGTGTTGAAAATGTGTTTTTCTGATTCAAGTTTGCCTGTACCTGAAAGCTGGGAAGATGCTAATATTAGCACCACAAACACTTTGTTGATGCCATTTTTCAGGGGAAAAAAACACATGCTTGCTTCTGCAGCCCTTATTTCCCATTTTACTGAAAAAAAACAAAATTTTAGTTATATTTTGGCTAATTTCTTGGTCTCCTCCAGGGGAACCCACAAACTCTAGAGACCTTTAGAATCCATCGGATGTTCGAAAAAAAGGGCTCAAATTTGGCGTGGATAGCTTATGTGGACAAAAAGTTGGGCTTGGCAATTGGTATTATGTGTGCTACAGGTGAATGAACTGCAATTAACTTGACTATATGTGTGCACCTGTTGCAGCTGTTATCTATGTTATGCTCCCATATCGACTAAAGTCACTTGTAAACTCCTGGATCACATGAACTGGTAATAATGTACTCGTAGTACTTCATATGGTGTTTTTAAATGATCAATAAATTAAAAAAAGAACCTGAAAGACTTAAAAAGATTTTAATTACCTCATTCTCTATAGTTCATTGATTCATTCTTATAAGAAGGTTATATGTATTGCAAAGAAAATATTAGTGAAACATATTTATGAAACGACATTTTGGCAAATTCAGGGTCCTGATTCTAATTTATAGCATGTAGGAAATATAAGTTATCTTTCTAAATTAGACCATGCAGCAAAGAGTTTGCTTGAGTTTTACTTCTCTAAAAGATTTAAAAACACCATCACGTGTAAGAATTAACTTGACACATTTTACACATTAGAAATTAAAAGAAACCATCACTGATATTTCATTGAATAAAATGGATCAAATGGAACTTACACTTTAACATTGTTTGGTCCTGATAATAGATCCTCCGGGCCAAGATATACTGCTATAGGTATGTACAGCTTTTATTCTAAAGTTACAGGTCCTTTCGCAATCAAACCCTAGGCATAACACATATTACCCTATGACTGTAACTACCTATACTGTAGGTATATTGTGCCAAAGATGGCTGTCACAATCCACATTTCAAGTGGCTCCTGCATGGAGTAATTTTCTTACCTATTACTGCCTTTAATTTCTGTGATTGACAGAAGTGTACATCTCTGACGTGGTATGAAAGCATGCACAACACATTCTAACAACACGCTTGGCGTTTTTAGAAAGCCATTGCTGGACTAATGGCAATGCTGCTTTTATTAGCACATATTTATTTATTAATCCCTTAGGGCACTCACTTCCTTGTGAGTTTATAACGATTCCTGGTGCATGTATCCTTTCAATCCCGAAGTCGCTTGCAATCTCCTTGCAACACCTGTGTAGTGTGTTAATACTAGTCTTCTCTTGTTTATATATGTTTAATGTTCTCACTGTGAAATGGACTGTGAGGTTGAGAGTCGAACAGCAGTTGAGGCAGTTGCTGTTGGACTTTGGATCCAAGAGGTTCTTCCAGGTTGTGGGCATCTTTATGTGCAATAAAGTTTCCTGAACTACATCTTCACCTTGTGGATTTCATCACCACCTTGTTTACTGCTATATGATTGGCCACGAGCAGGTACTGCGCTTTGCCCACCGACTGGAGCCCACCTCATCTACTGTCTACGAGCAGTGGTCAACCTCTGCAGTGCCCATAGGTTTCTTACAAGGTCTTCATTACCGCACTGCATGTCAGGCCAACTGGCTAATCGTCCTGATGTGTTTACTACAAATCTGAACAAAACTTAAGTTACTGTTTTAATTCAGTTACCCATAGCTTGATCCTACCGCGATCTCAGCTTCTAGACAGCATGTGGAAGCGCGCCAATGCGAGTTCAAAATACAACAATATTATACACCCACACTTGTGAACATTGGCCAACGCTTTGATTAGTTAAAAAAATACTGGAACCGAAACAGCAACCAGTGTTAAGAAAAACAACTGCTCATTGTGCTTCGCATGCAGGGTGCCAGGCAGCATAAGATAAGTGCTGTATCTTGTGTTTCACATGGAGCAGCCACGAGGTGTTTTCAAAGACAAACAACCTGCGACCAAAAAGGCGTGTCCTGTCTGTGGTGTGAATGCGCACTATCTGTTGTTTAACCACGTGCAAGGTATGCACTGAGCAAGGCTCATTTCCTTTAGAGACATACGTACGTCGTTGAAGGAGAGTAAATGCTTGTGTTGCCACTCCAGCTTCCTCATCTACCACCACGTCATCAGCCATATTTAGTCAGGTTTAAAACCAAAGAAAATTTGTGACCATACACGTTTAATACACCAAGGATCACTCTAAAAGAAAGTTTCACATTAATTCACCTTACTTTCTTGATGTTTGTGTTATATTGATGGCACCTTCAACAGCACTACATTTTGTGCTACCTCATCCATTTCTAGATTCTCCAGGCAAATCAAAAACTAAATAGAAAACATGGTTATGGCTGTTTGAAAACTATTTGGTTACAATATATGGTGTTGACTTTACACCTGCACACACATTAGCCTTGTTATTTGGTTCTTTAGGTCGCAATGCACAAGAAGTATTTATTAACTTGCCACCTATTATATCACTACAAGAGGATTCAGGAGACAATGACTGGGCTGTTTACAAGAATGCTATTTAACGTTTCACAAAACAATATTCAGAGGAACCTAGCATTCTATTTGAGAGTCACACCTTTCATAAAAGAAACAACTCATGGATGAAAGTGTGGAGGAGTACATGTCAGGGTTAAGAGTTTTGGCTGCAAACTGCGACTTTGGAGCAAATATAGATATGTTCATTTGAGATCAATTTGTTTTTAATTGCTATTCAAAAAAAGGTTCAAGAAAGGTTATTAAGTTGCAGAAACCCATCATTACAGGAAGTAATAGATCTAGCCAAAACCACAGAAAGATCGATTGTCTTCTCAAAGGGTATTATTCTAATGATTCCATTAATGCTGTTTATGTTTCTTAAATTGAACAAGGTATAGACAGATTATTTAGTTAATACTAAACTTAAAGAAAAAAGAAGTCTCCAAAAAAACGTTCCCACTTACACTTGTTACAGATGTGGATCAAAACCTCACACTGGAATCAGTCCAAATTGTCACCGCAATTGGAAAACATTGTTTAACATGCAAGAAAATTGGCCATTTCCAAAATGTTTGAAGAAGTAATAATAGAAGCAACATTAGAATTAACAGCATTGATGCTAAAGAAAACGCATTAAAAGAAAGACTGAATAATGTTGTGCTTACCATCGAATGCAATACTTTAAGCAATGAAAATGTTAAAATCAGTGATTTATCACTACAGGTTATGGCCCATTCTGGTTCACCTATCACGATTTTGAGGAAAAGCACTTTTTGTTATCTATGGTGCACCTCCATGTCAATTTTACAATCTGACATTAATCCTAAAGCATTTGGAGAAAAGGATGCTGATATGTTAGGATATTTTGTTTCACCTTTGGAATGTTTAGGAAGAGTACTGAAACTAAAATATTTGTGACTATTAAAGGAACGAATATCATGGGTTGGCAGGACTTAGCAAAATTAGGTATGTACCTTAAACCTGGTTCAGACAATCCAGTAGTACTGGGTAAAGAACCTATTGCATTTATTTCAAGTGAGCAATATGATAGTGGTATTGTAACCATGGTTAATCATATGCATCGCACCAATCGTGTAATTATGTAACCAGCATGATTCATGGAATATGTTCTGTATTGCATGGCATTATGTAATGTAATTCAGCATAAAGTTAATAGCAGATAATTATTTACATGTTTATTATTTTCTTTGGGGAAGGTGTTGTTGTGTGTTAATACTATTCTTCTCTTGTTTATATATGTTTAACGTTCTCACTCTGGAATGGAGTGTGAGGTTGAGAGTCGAACAGCAACTGTGGAGGTTGCTGTTGGGTCCCAATCTGAGCGGTTCTTCCAGGTCATGGGCATCTTTATGTGCAATAAAGTTTCCTCAACTTCATCTTCGCCTCATGGATTTCATCACCACCTTGTTTAATACTACAACCTGCTTCCTTCATTCCTTCCTAATAACACACTGTTAAGTAATGGAAGTATGTAGCTCCAAGAATGAATCCTCTTTTGGGTTAGCTCAGGGCTATGTGCATTTATTGATACATTTGATCCTCCACAATGAAGTTTTTCAAACGGTTTCATAGCCAAATGCATACATAATAAACACACTCCTTGAACAATTAAATAGTCTTATAGCAGTCCTAACTCAGAATGAGGCACAATTGACCTCTGCGGACGAGTCATTTAGTTCCTGTCAGTTGCTGGAAATTAACTTGACCGATCAGAAAGCATCAGGTGTTCTGCAAAGTAATGCCAATTGCACATCGTCAAAGCTGCTGCATTTGTATCTTTACTAGTGTTGACTTGTGCGGCACATGCCTGACCAACTATCTCACATTTCTTGAACACACTAAGGGGGTCATTATGACCCACAAAGGTGGCAGTTTCACTGCCAACAGGCTGGCGGTGAAGACCACCACATTATGAGTATGGAGGGTTGGCCTCTGCCAACCCGCCACATCTTCATTTGTACCACCATGGCGGTCAGAGCCGTCGGGCCGGAGATGTGCATCCCTGAACCGGCGGTCCACAGAAGACCACCCGCGGTATTAGGATCTGCCTTTCCACCAGGGTTTCCACGGCAGTAGCACGCCACCAAAACCCAGGTGGACAGGCTACCGGTGACAGGAAATTTCTTCCTGTCACCGGTAGATGACTCCCACCCCCGGCAAGCACTAAGGTCCCACCCAGCCCCCCCATGCATAACACCCCACCTCTCCCACCCCCTCTACACAGAGCACCCACCTCCCGCATACATGCACATGCACACAGACACCCACACGCACCACACACACACACATTCACCTACACCTATATACATGCATTCACTCACATGCATCCATACTCGCATTCACCTCAGCACTCATACACACATTCAAGCATGCATATTCACACCCATCCAACCACGCATACTCACACCCATCCAAGCATGCATTCAACACAACACTCCTACTCGTATTCACCACAACACTCACACTCGCATACACACATGCATACACACTTACATGCATACATACATGCATACACACTTACATGCATACATGCACTCACTTCAACATTCAGAAATGCATACAACCACACATGCACTCATTCATGCACACAAGCAGACACCACACACTCACAAACACACAACACCCCCATCCTTCCACCCTCATCCCCTGTGGGACGATCAACTTACCTGGTCCAGGGAGGAGATCGTCTGGCAGGGGAGGGGTGCTTCCACCGTCTGCAGCACCCTGCCAGCAGGATACCACTAGGCCGTATTATTGCACATAATATCACTGGTGGAGTCATACTAGCGGTGTGGGGCCGATGGTGGAACAACTACTGCAGGATTTCCACTCAAAATGTGACAGAAACCCTGCAGTACTCGTGATATGGTGGTCAGAAGACCGCCAGCACTGGCGGTCTTCTAGCACCCGCAGCTTTGGCAGTCTTCTGAGAGCAGTTCAACAGTTGCAGCTGCTCTGCCTCTATAACTGTATTAATCTGCAATTTCAACATCCTCAGTCTTCACTGTCTACAATTGGCGAGTACTTTTAACGCCAGCAGATTCCTCACCTTGTGAATATTCCCAGGTGGCAGACTGGATCGGGAAACTTTAAAGCAGTATTCCTGAACACCAGTAGGTGGACAGATGTTCCACCCCATAAGTGATGAGTAGATCCACATCTAAACGCTGTCCATGCTCGTTGATGTCAGTTCCTTTCTTTCCGTGCCTTCAGACGTGGACCCTGAGCTACTTGTTTTTTTTGTTTTTTTTAATGTCTTTCTGTGACGCATCCTCCTAAAGTATGATTATGGTGCCTAGCATCAGAACTTGACTCCAGAACCCATGATGAATGTCATAAGATGAATCCAAAGGCCATACATGGCCCGAGAGGTGAAGTTTTATGTCACCAAGCATCAGAAGACTTCACACTGTGACAGGTCTCAAACGTGTTCCCGTAACAGATCTTCTTCTCAGTTGGAGTAATTGGGCAAGTCCAATAAGAAACATGAGAAATCGAAGTGGGCATCAGTCCCTTCCTTCCGGTCACTCTCTAATTCCACAGTATGCACGCTCCTGATCGCCATCAAAGCCGATCCTGAGTATAGTCTGGATGCACCCCAGAATTTTGAATCCATTGTTGATGTTGCTGCAAGTGGAGGCCTTTAAGAAGGCCATGCTGTGCATTTTCGGCTCTTTAATGGTTCATTCTGGCATGGATTTGGGCCACAAGGATCCACATGGGATTTCAGTTGGGTTTCCCCTGGTGGGCCAGCTGTTTGTGCCCCTCAAACCTTCATCGAGTTCTTCACCAGGTACGGTGCTGGCTTCGGTGCCTAAGCCACCGACTACACTGGTTCCCTTTCCACACACACCAGTGCCGATGCCAGTGATGTCAGAGGAGGGTGTAAAGCTTTCCAAATCTGAGCAGAAAACATCTCGACCAAGACCGCACCTAGGGCCTTATTTATACTTTTTGGTGCAAAACTGCACTAATGCAATTTTGCACCAAAAAGTTTTGCACCGGCTTGCACCATTTTTTAGCAGCAGCTGGGCACCATATTTATGGAATGTTGCAAGCCGGTGCAAAGGGTAGGCTAGCTTAAAAAAAAATGACGTTAGGTAGGTTTGAGTCAAAATAAATGACTAACCAGATTATCATCATTTTTTGATGCTAAGGGGCATATTTATACTCTGTTTGCACTGAATTAGCGTCATTTGTTTTTACTCTAATTCAGTGCAAAACTAACTCCATATGTATACTTTAGTGCTAGACCCATCTAGCGCCAAATTTATGGAGTTAAAGTCATTTTTTGGAAGTGGAAACCTACCTTGCCTTAATGAGATGCAAGGTAGGCGTTCCCGTGCAAAAAATGACTCTATGGCCTTAACGCCATATTTATACTCCCATGGAAAAATGGTGCAAGGGAGGGTTCAAAAAATGGGGCAAAGCTTGCTTTGCCCCACTTTTTAAAGCCTGGGTCAGGGCAGGCGGTAGGGGACCTGTGGGCCTATTTCCATGGTGGAACACCATAGAATAAGCCCACAGGTGCCCTCACTAAGGCCCCAGGGGCACCCCCACCCACACCAGAGGGACTTGGGAGGATGGGGGACCCCATACCAGGTAAGTACAGGTAAGATTGCATTTTATTTTTGAAAGTGCTATAAGGGGCCATGAAAAGGGCCCCGATTCATGGCACAGGGTGCAATGGCCATGCCCAGGGCACCCCTGTCCTCTGTGCTGGCCATTGGGGTGGTGGACATGACTCCTGCCTTTTCTAAGGCAGGAGTCATGTGGCATGGTAAGTTTAGCACCATAAAATGGAACTGCTAACGCGTCCCTTTGTGTTAATTTATTACACATTAGGACTCGTTTTAGGCCACTGAATCTTTTGACCCAGTTGAGAGACACCGTAGGACGAGATAACTAATCAATATGTCAATCAATACATCAATAATGTCATCAATATTTATCACAACAATACATTTCACCTTAGTCAAAGTCATTAATCAATTCAAGACGCTACCATGACCTTTCAGTCATGAATAATCACACCGGTTTAGTAGAATTTTATGAATTGTATTCCCTATTAATTACAATCTAAGATTAAGTGCGTTACTCTCAAAACCAAGAAACATAGCAACATAGTCACAATACGGCAACTTTGATAAGATTTCATTAAGGCAAGAATCACAAACATTAGAACATAGCACGGCGTAAACATAGATCGAAGTATAGCAGAGTATTTGATATTGCATCAGTTCAACAAAGCATAGTCTCAGTCGTTTGTCTATTTGCGCCTATTTAGTGAACACCTGTCCTGACCACTGATTAGCATTCGAATGTTGGGCTTCATGCAAAACAATTTAGAACACCAATTTGGAAAACATCTAGCTATGGTCTCTGTCAAAACAAGCAGTTGGTACCTAGAAAGGAAAAGCAAACAGACAAATTACAATTGCATTGTCATAATTACCCTCCAAAGATTAGGTCAGCGCACAGGTTCAGTCTTCGTCTTCAGGACATCAGTCAAATCGCCATCAGTCAGGACTTAACGTCTGGGAACAGATTTACTGTGGATACATTTGTCTTCCAAGTGTGAAGAAAAATAACATTTGCAGGGTCATGGCCACTTGTGAGTCAGCACACTGGAAAACAGGAAAATGCATTTAATATGAGAGCTGAGCAGCTAAACTGCAGCTCACGCTAAGTTAAGGCCTATGAAGAATTGCACTACAGTTTCAACAATACGAACGCTAATATAAGCTTAATTGAACATAACATAAACATTTTATTCATCATTATTAGTTGCGTGTATATTGGTGGCCACTCATCGTGGTCACAATCCCAGTACACGTTTAAGCAAAATCGCTCTTATTATAGTTTTCTATGCAGTATTGTCACACATTAATATATAGATATTTCGTTCTAATATAGGTTATATAAACTACGCTCTCTCAGTCCCTCCTCTGATGACGCTTGTCATCACACAAACCTCTCTCTTTGACCTTTCACTTTAATTTTTCACTTTACGCATAATGCGCATTTCAACATCTTGTCCCTTGTGTGAGCTTTCCCAAATTTCATTGAACATTTTCTCTCTTTCACTTTCTTCATTTCTCCCGGTTCTTTTTGTCCAATTTCTTTTAATTTTATCATTAATTTTGCAAGCTCCCCATAATCCTAATAGACAGGCCAGAACAATTAATAGACCCCCTAGTATTTTTGCAAGAACCCCATTCCAAATATTGGTAAACCAGCTTCCTACTCTAGCAACTCCTTTTCCAAATTTCTCCCACACTCCAAGTTCCTTCAAATCCTTCAAATCTACACTATCTCTAGTTAGGTTAGTAAGCATACCTCTAATCTTTTTACTATTATCTGGAATGAATGAACAGCAATGACGCTCATTGAGCATCTTGCAGACCCCTCCGCTCTTTGCTAAAAGAATGTCTAAAGCAAGCCGATTTTGAAGAGTCATAGCTCTTTCTGCAGCAAGTTCAGTATCCATCAGTAGTATAGCCCCTGTAAAGTTTGTCAGCATGTTATCCACAATAGTAGACAACTTTTGAATTTTCATGGAATTCAGGATAACCCCTACTGAAGGGATTATGGCTCCAAATATATCACCAATGACAGCAGCCACTGATTCTTGTTTTTGTCTAGCATGTTGTAATTCAGATGTTTTAGATATTTGTTTCAAGTCGTCAATCTGGTAAATCTTTGGGAAAACTATCCCCAAATAACATGTCCCATACCATCCCTTAGGGAGACGGTAATAAGCATTAAGCCCACAGATGTAATAGATCCCAGGGATCGCTGGATCCTGTCCATTCAACATAAATGTCCATTTACTCTGAAACAAAAACACATGTCTACATTCACTCGTTCCCACAAACAAATTGTCCTGTTCAGATTTTGGCCTATATATACAAAGCCTACCTACATGCAATAAGCGTAATCGTTTGCATATGTGCGTTTTTCTAACCCTTTTTCTAATCTTTCTTTCAATGCTTTGCGTCTATTATCAGTGTGATCTAAGAAGCTTTTCTCTACAGGAGACAGTAAGCAGGTCAGATTGTTGCGATGTGCATAGGCAGTCCCAAATGTAAGCGTTGGTTCAAAGAAACTTCTAACTATTTTTATATCATGCTCTTTAGCTAGCTTGTTCAAGAATTCAATCACAGGCACGAAGGAAAACACAACATCCAAATTTGAATAAAAGTACAGCACATGTTCTTGATTATAGAATCTGGTTAGTAACAAGCTACAGCTAATCCCGTAGGTTAAAGGAAGGCTATGATAGGTGACCCCTTCTTGCACTGATGAAGGAATCTTAGTACACACATAACAGTTTTTCGCATCCATGGTCTCGACATACTCATTCAGTAGGCGATAGAAGACATTAGTAGAAAGTTCCCCTTTTGAATTAGTTCCCTCATGCAAGTGTCTTGCATCTTGCTCGAACCTCTCCCATGGTGTTAGTGTTGTAGTCTCTGGTTTTGAAGTAGCATTAATAGTTTTCTTATCTAACCACGGCATTCCCACAATCACTCCCACAATTATTACTGCGCACACAATACCTATTGTGAGACTTAACCAACCACACACCTTACTCTTCTTGTTACTACCTCTATCATAAGCCATGTGTATAGAATCAAATAGCAGAATAACAATCAACTTGAGGATGATATAAACTTTCCTTCTTTCACTCTCTTTTGCGTGTATTTACAGCGTTTTCATTTACTCCAGGATCCCTTTGTCAAATCAGGTTAGCAGCTTGTCATAATCAGGTTTTTCAAAGTCAAATCAGGTTATCAGTGTCTCATCCGGTAATTTATAAGTCTCTTCCTTCAGTTTTCAGTTTTCGATTTTAACAAAAGTCTTGTCTTTGAATTAGGTCAGGTGCCGTAGCATTGGCCTGGTACTTCTCGATCAAAACAGAATGCTAGGAATTCCTGTTGCCATTCAGATGTTGTAGCATACGCCCATTCAGGACCTGTATATCTTCTATTTGCAACTCTTTTTCTTTTCAGTCTACGTTCACCTTGCAGTTCTCCTTCACTTAAATCTTCCACTCGGGATGTATCAATTTCTTCTGTTATTGTTTCATTGGGTATGCTTCTTATCCTTAGAACTGGTTTCTCTGGCCAATTATCACCCTTATGCGTCTTCTTCCGATTTGTCTTTTCAGGACGCTGGACAGCACCCTCCTCTTGTAATATGGTGTTTTCGCTTGATGGACCTGCAACTGGCTCAGGGGATGCACGAGTACTTTGATCTCTTTCTATTATTTCTCCCTCTTCTTCTTCTTCTTGATCTGTAATGGGTTCAAGTTCTAACCCGTATTCTTCTACTTCTGGGAGAACCTCTCCTTGACTTAGTTCTCCTGCTGCCTCTACTGAGATAGGCACTCTGTCACCTCTCTCGAACTCACTCACTGTTTGAGGGACAAGGCTGTTCTCAGTGGGCTCTCCTGCAGTCTCAGTTCCCTCCTGGCTGTTTTCTTGCCCCAAGACTTCTCTTTCTGGGTCTGTTGTGCCGGAAACTTCAAGTTCCTCATCAGTTGGACACATTACCTTCTTTGTGTGACTGGCATGTATCCAATTTGGAACGCCTGCACATTTCACAGCGGTAGTTGTTGTTAAGATTACTTGATACGGCCCCTTTCAGCGCGGCTCCGAACACGACTTTCTCACGTGCTTCTTGACCACCTCCCAGTCACCGGCTTGTAGGGTGTGACCCGGATCTCCAATCGGTGGCAATGTGTTAGCTTCTACCTGGTGAGAGAAAGAGCGAATCACATCAGCCAAGCCTTTGCAGTAGTCCAACACCATATCATCCGTGATATTCACTAGAGCATTTGCAGGTACTGCAGGTAACCTCATAGCTCTACCCATGAGGATCTTATGGGGTGATAGTCCTGTCTTCTTATCGGGGGTGTTCCTCATGGACATCAGCACTAAGGGTAATGCAGGTGGCCATTTCATATTGGTAGCTGCGCACATCTTTGCCATTCTTGATTTCAAGGTACCATTCATTTGCTCTACTAATCCTGATGCTTCAGGGCGGTACCTACAGTGCAACTTTTGTTCGATGTCTAGTGCTGCACACAGAAGTTTAATCACCTCATTGTCGAAGTGTCTGCCCCTATCTGACTCTATAGAGACCGGAAACCTGAACCTGGGTATTAGCTCCCTAAGTAGCAGCTTTGCAACTGTGAGACTGACTGTCATTTCTACGTGTGGGGTAGGATTCAATCCAGTGACTGAAAACACACACAATCACCAACACGTACTTCAATCCTCCACAAACAGGCATCTCAATGAAATCCATTTGCATTTTGCTAAATGGACCACCAGCTCTCCCAATGTGGCTCAAAGTTACCACAGTCCCTTTTCCGGCATTCATCTGTTGACAGATGATGCACCTGTGACAGGTAACCTCTGCGGCATGTCTGAACTTTGGGTTAAACCAATCGATTTTGAATGACCTGATCATTGCATCTCTCCCAAGATGAGCCTGTCCGTGATATAACCTTGCGAATTGAGACAGAAGACTGTTTGGTAAAACTAATTTCCCCTCCTCTGATACCCACAAGTCATCAGCCCTCTGTACACATTGCATTCTTTGCCAGGAGCGTTTTTCCTCTTTGCTAGCACGACCTTGTAGTGTCTTAAGTTCATCTAGCGTTTCGACTACCCTTAATGCAAGGTTCAAGAATGTGTCATTTTCAGTTTGTTGTAACAATTCCCACTGGTCCTTGAACGATATACAGTTCAATGCGCAAAATCTTGCGACTTGATCTGCATAGCCGTTTCCCATGGACACAAAGTCTTGTGACTTGACGTGAGCATTGCATTTCACCACAGCAATTTCAAGAGGTAACTGAATCGCATGTAACAAGTCTTTAATTTGTTCACCATTTTTCAACGGAGAACCAGAAGAGGTCATGAAACCTCTCTGTGACCACAGTTGGCCAAAATCATGTACAATTCCGAATCCATATCTGCTGTCAGTATAGATAGTGACTTTCAGATTCACAGCCGCGTGGCATGCCGTCGTAAGGGCGATTAGTTCTGCCACTTGTGCGGAAAACACTTTTTCAAGCCAGGAAGCTTCGATAATACCAGCTATGGTACATACAGCATAACCAGCTCTCAGTGTTCCGACTGAATCTCTCAAACAGGACCCATCAACAAACATGATGCAGTCATTTTCTTTTGATTGTGTATCTTGAATATCAGGTCGTGGCTTGGTACATAATTCTGTTACCTCAAGACAATCATGCTCAACTTCCTCTTCATTATTAACTGCAGTGTTTTCAGCAGGAAGTAGAGTTGCTGGGTTCAATACAGTACATCGTTTCAGAGAAACATTTGGTGACCCTAGTATAATTGTCTCATATTTGGTGAGTCGAGCATTTGTCATGTGCTGAGTTTTGGTTCGAGTTAACAAAATTTAAACTGAATGCGGAACCATTACTGTTAGGGGGTATCCCATTACTATGCCTTCGCATTGCGTAAGGCTCTGACCAACTGCTGCAACTGCACGCAAGCAACCCGGTAAGGCTGCTGCAACAGGATCCAAAGTAGCTGAAAAATATGCTACAGGGCGATTTGCACCTCCATGGACCTGTGTTAAGACAGACAAAGAACAAGCATCACGTTCATGACAAAACAGTAGAAAAGGCTTTGTGTAATCAGGCATACCCAAAGCTGGTGCCCTGCACATGCACTCTCTCAACTCCATGAATGACTCAAGCTCTTCTTTGGACAAAGCTATGGTATACGGCTCATCCTTGATCTCTTTACCTGTCAGCTTTATCAAAGGTTTTGAGATAATCGAGAAGTTGGGTATCCACTGGCGACAGTAGCCCACCATTCCCAAAAACATTCTGACATCTCTTTTTGTCGCTGGAGGGTTCATTTGCAAAATGTCTGTTATTCTTTCCTTCGATATTCTTCGGGACCCTCTTTCATTCAGATGCCCTAAGTATTTCACCTCTTTCTGACAGTATTGCAGCTTCTTGGGTGACACCTTATGTCCGTTCTTTCCCAAATGATTCAGTAAGGCAATTGTGTAATATTTACAGTTATCCCTTGTTCTGGATGCAATCAGCAAGTCATCGATGTACTGCACTAAAGTCGAGTTAAAAGGCAGTACTAAGGATTCCAAATCCTTTTTCAATATCTGATTAAAGATGGAAGGTGACTCAGAAAACCCTTGGGGAATTCTGCACCAACTGTACACCTTATCCAGGAATTTGAAACTGAACAAAAATTGGCTGTCCTCGTGAAGAGGTATCGAAAAGAAAGCTTGTGACAAGTCTATAACGGTGAACCATTCAGCATCACACGGAACCTGAAACATGATTACTGCTGGGTTGGGCACTATGGGGCAACATTTTACCACAATCTTGTTTATTTTCTTCAAATCCTGCACAATTCGAACTTTCCCACAAGGCTTTTTCAGACCCATTATCAGTGAATTGCATGGGCTACTCAACACCTCTTTCAGAACTCCCTGTTTCACAAAGTCTGCGATTATCTGTGACACTTCAATAAGAACATCTTGTGCCATATGATATTGCGGCACCTGGGGAAACACTGCATTCGGTTTTACTTGTACTTTAACTGGTTCTACACCTTTTATCAGTCCCACTTCCTTTCCTGTCAAATCCCACACTTTCTCTGTCACTGTTCCTTATAATTCGGCAGGTAGGTCAATCACTGTAAGCCCCATGAATAATGCAATCAAAGGGTAATCCTCATTTGTAAATCCTGTCTCTAATTCTGAGAACTGACCTTCGTCTCCTTCATCATCACTGTTTGTTTGCACTTTGATTCCATCATTAGTAAATGTAATCGAACATTTTGTTTTGCACAGCAAGTCCCTTCCCAGTAAGGATACCGGACTTGAATCACAGACTACAAACCTATGTAGCCCCTGGAAGTTGCCGATCTCAACTTGCACTGGATCTGTAATCGGGTTTGTCAGATACTGATTCGCCACTCTGACCACTCTTATGGTACGCCCTGAAAGTGGTAGCTTCGGAACTTCTGCACTTCTGACTGTAGAGCGTGTAGCTCTGGTATCAACTAGGAATGAAACTTTGTAACCCATAACCTTCCCTTCCACATAGGGACCCCTCTGGTCTACCTCTAGGGATGCTGCAAGCCTGCACTCTTCAGTGTCTGAGCTGTCATCCGACCACTCCTCATTCATTCCATCTTCACCTCGCAATGGGAATTGCTGTACTGTGTTATTTTGACTCATTACCTGACCTGTGACCTGTTGAGGAAGCATCACCTATTGCTGTCCCATCGGAGCCATTGGTAATTGCATTTGCTGTCTAGGTATCATGGGAACCTGCTGTTGTACTTGCTGTATTTGTACTGGCTGAACACGTGGCATTTGCAACTGCTGCATGGGCTGTACCCCTTGCATCTGTACCAGGTTATTTTGAAAATTCAAATTCTGATTTCTCAATTTTGGACCTCGTACATTTTGTAGTGTACCGACATTAGTGCTTTGTTGAACGACACCATCCTGCACCACATTTGGGCACTCCCGTTTCCAGTGCCCCACGCCCCCGCACACGTGACATGGTGACATCTTTTTCATCCCTTGTGCGTCATTTTGAACCACAACAGTATTCAAATCTGAACCGCGATTCACAAAACCTCGACCTCGACCTCTCGGTTGTGGCTGAAACACACCATTCATTTGCGGTTGCTGCTGTATCATTTGTTGAACTCTATTTCCCTGTATTCCTGCCTGTGCAGCCCTTATCTGCATCACCATCTCCTTTTCTTTCAACTTTTTCTGCTTTAGTTCAATCTCGTTGCTACAGTATTTCGCATACTGTAACACCTCATCAATTGGCTTCGCTTGCCAACAAATCAAATGATTCTTAATCATCTGGCTGACCTCTGGTCTCAGCCCTTCAACAAATCTGAACACAAGATGGTTCATGTCTTTCGGCTCAATAGTTTCAGTACCACTGTAATGTTTGAATGCCTTTAACAACCTCTCATAGTAAGCATGTATTGATTCCTTAACCTCCTGTGAGGTCCGGTCGATTTTCTGCCAATCAGTCACCTTTGGCGACACTTTCTGCTTCAAAAACTCAATCGCCTTATGATAATATTTCATCACCTCTTCAGAAGGTGCTCCAGTCACCTTATCTCTTGCCGGCTCCTTCGTCGGCCAGTCTACTCCTCTTTTGCACTCAAGCCACAAATCAGGCGGAACAATGATCTCAAACAGAGTATTCAGGTCTTCCCAAAGACATTTTGCAAGTTTCACAAACCTATCTGTTTGTTGGTACCACTCGATCGGTTTCTCCCTCATGCTAGGGTAGTCATTAGTAAATGATAGGATGTCTCCTCTAGTCCATGGCACATGAACTAAAACACCACCAGCTGTCTCTCTCATAGGTAGTATTTTTACCGATTCTATGTCGGGTGAGGCCTTGGTCTGACTCAACCCTCGACTGTCACCTTTTCCCTTGTCTTTTTTCTTTGCCCACCTGCCTTCCCATTTTTCTAGCGCGCCCCATATTTGCGCACTTTGCAATAGTTCTTTTAAATGCGCCTTTACTCCGGCAGATCTCATGTACTCAAAGTCTTTTGAATCAAAATCTAGTCTGTAACTTCTCTTCAAATGTTTGGTGTTTCCAATATCAATATCGTATTTGTCGTCCAGATTCGCTAATCTCTGATGCACCTTGCCCACTTCTTTAGTAATCTTAGGACACAGGTATCTCAACTTTGCTTCGGTATATGACTCCAGTCTATTTATCCACATGGTCCCATCCACTAATTCAGCAGCTTCCACTCCCAGTCTCACAAAATTCAGGTAATCATCTTGCCCTGTCTTTTCCGGTTCTATAGTAGTCACTGTAATCTTTTGTGAAGCATAGGTTTTTTCCAGCCACTCGTTTAGCTGTTGTACTGTAAAACCTTGCAGCAAAATGTTTCCTGCATGCATCATTGGTGACTGTGAAGCATTTGTACTTATTGTCTGTGGAGTCAAAACCCCTAGCCCTGCCTGACGCATTGCTTCCAAGGGTGCTTCCACTGGGCTAAGGTCTATTAAGGACCTCGGCTTTTCAACTGCTTGTTCTCCTGGGGCCATTATCTGTGGAGTTTCTATGGACCCTCCTCTTATTGGATCTTGGGTCATTACTCCCTGATCACATACGCCAGATTTACCCTGTGCATATAATGGCACCAGTGGACCGACAGTAATTGGTAACGATATTGCAGCAGGTGTCTGACCCGGTCCCAAACTTCGTGGAGTAGTAACCCGGTAAGTCTGTTCCAAAGTACCCGGGACAGGTACTAACGGAGGACCAGCTACTGGATTGTACCCTGGTATCAGTTGTGGTTGTGGATGAGACAGTAATTTTGGAGTTGACTCAATCTGCACTAACCTCGATTTTGTATATATCGGGTCTGGCGGCACAATCAGATTTGTAGTAGTCTCAAGTACTGGGACGTCTGGATAGATTCTCTGTATCTGCAGTGGAGGTTGCAACTGTATCTGCATGTCTGGCGCAGTGGGTACACTGACACCATTCTGTATCGAAGCCGTATCACTAGTCTGTACCATATCAGTAACTCCCTTCTCCTGCGTCTGGTTCCCAGGACCCACGCTAGTGCTTGGAACACTGTCGCTCACCGCATAGGGTGGCGGGCGATCATGTAATAATTGGTCCATGAATTCTTCATTATCTGAATCATCTTCCTCTTCCCAAGGTCTCTTGTTTTCTTTAGGCTTACTAGAATCCTTATCTGTTTTACAGGTGGCTTTCCTTCCCTGCGTCTCGTCTCCCTGTGTTATTGCTGGGAACAGTTTCAGGCCGTCAACAATTCCCTGTCTCCACATTTTGTTCTCATTATCCCACCTAGCTTCTGCATAAGACTTTTCTGCCCTTTTTAGTCTTCTCTGGAATCTTTCTTGTCTATGTTTAAGAGCCGTCAAGTCCCAAATCGCTAAAGCCTCATACTGAGCTGGCCTCGGAGGTGGTTTTTGTGTACTTAACATCCACCTTAAGTTCTCTAGTACCTTTGGATTGAACGTCCCATGTTCTGGAAACGCTAAACATCCCTCTTTCTCTGTTAATTTACGCCACTGTTTCATCCATAAACAAGGCGCAACACCTTTTTCCTCCATAACTATGTAAGCTGGAGTATCCTCAGGCGGTGTAGGCTCTCCATCAGTGGCCACAATGTAAGTGTCTCCTTTCAGAGCGCTCTTGAATGCTTTGACAAAATTCATTTCTACGTTTTCTCTTTATTTGTATTTAATCAGAAAATGACTTAGTTCCCAGGACACTCTTCGCCCACCATTCTCAACCTATTGCCTTTCACGGATGGCAGCCAATCCGTGCACAACCCCTCTCGACAACTGACCTATCTCAGCGCGGCACCACTGACGTCACACTCACACACTGCAGCTGACAAAGTCTTGCGGCTCGTCCGCCCCTCACTGGATTCACACAAAATGAATGCAAAATTACTGCGAGCACCTTTAACAATGACACACATCTGCCAGTTTACTACAGGAAGGGTAACACATTCGCTTCAGAATTTTACAGAGATTTCACTTGAAGCCTCGGCCGCTACTCTCTCCTTCTCAATTCCCGCATACGCGAGCAGAATTCGACCCGCAAATCCTACTCTTGACTTGTCAATGGTTCATCCTAGTGCACTTTAGAACTTGCCAAATCTCCATCGAAGGTTTCACACATACGTTTTGACTCAAACTCGACTTGTCAACCACGCCCGATTGACCTATTAAACCGCACAGATTCCAACATGAACCCAAGTGTCTCCTACACTTGTCAATATACTCTGGAGTCTTAGACCACGACAGGTCGGTACATAAACAACCAAGCACGTGGATAATTTTTTGAGCACAAAGCACCACACTCATGTGAAGTACGCCGACTTCCCTACTCTCATACTGCGGAGTATGCCCACTCCTCCTAAAACAACATTTACCTGACCTAGATACACACAGGTTTCACAATCATCTGCAAAAAGGCTTAAGCTGAGCAAGTGCAAACCCTATACCACACACATTATGACGCCGAGAACATTCCCAACTCACTTAGGCAGGTTCCGAGATCCCGGGAAAGTCATGGTGAATTTAGAAACACATCATACCTCCAATTTGCATTATCACAGAAAAAACTATTTAAACAGTGATTCTCCGTCATAGGGCCCCAAAGGGCCAAACCGTCGCTTTGCTACCAGAACTGCTAACGCGTCCCTTTATGTTAATTTATTACACATTAGGACTCGTTTTAGGCCAATGAATCTTTTGACCCAGTTGAGAGACACCGTAGGACGAGATAACTAATCAATATGTCAATCAATACATCAATAATGTCATCAATATTTATCACAACAATACATTTCACCTTAGTCAAAGTCATTAATCAATTCAAGACCCTACCATGACCTTTCAGTCATGAATAATCCACACCTGTTTAGTAGAATTTTATTAATTTTATTCCCTATTAATTACAATCTAAGATTAAGGTCAAAAGACCGCGGCGGCCATTCTGGCTTTCCCGCTGGGCCGGCGGGTGACCACCAAAAGGCCGCCCGCCGGCCCAGCGGGAAAGCCCCTGCAACGAGGAAGCCGGCTCCGAATGGAGCCGGCAGAGTTGCAGGGGTGCGACGGGTGCAGTTGCACCCGTCGTGATTTTCACTGTCTGCTTAGCAGACAGTGAAAATCTGTATGGGGCCCTGTTAGGGGGGCCCCTGCACTGCCCATGCCAGTGGCATGGGCAGTGCAGGGGCCCCCAGGGGCCCCACGACACCCGTTCCCGCCATCCTGGTTCTGGCGGTGAAAACCGCCAGAAACAGGCTGGCGGGAAGGGGGTCGGAATCCCCATGGCGGCGCTGCAAGCAGCGCCGCCATGGAGGATTCCCTGGGCCAGGGGAAAACCGGCGGGAAACCGCCGGTTCCCCTTTTCGGACCGCGGCTTTACTGCCGCGGTCAGAATAGCCCTGGAAGCACCGCCAGCCTGTTGGCGGTGCTTCCGCTGCCCTCCGACCTGGCGGTCAGACACCACCAGGGTTGGAATGAGGGCCTAAGTGCGTTAATCTCAAAACCAAGAAACATAGCAACATAGTCACAATATGGCAACTTTGATAAGATTTCATTAAGGCAAGAATCACAAACATTAGAACATAGCATGGCGTAAACATAGATCGAAGTACAGCAGAGTATTTGATATTGCATCAGTTCAACAAAGCATAGTCTCAGTCGTTTGTCTATTTGTGCCAATTTAGTGAACACCTGTCCTAACCACTGATTAGCATTCGCATGTTGGGCTTCATGCAAAACAATTTAGAACACCAATTTGGAAAACATCTAGCTATGGTCTCTGTCAAAACAAGCAGTTGGTACCTAGAAAGGAAAAGCAAACAGACAAATTACAATTGCATTGTCATAATTACCCTCCAAAGATTAGGTCAGCGCACAGGTTCAGTCTTCATCTTCAGGACATCAGTCAAATCGCCATCAGTCAGGACTTAACTAAAAGGCAAAAGGGCACTTCCCTCATAAGGAGGAAAAGTGTAAATGGGCAGTCTAAGGACAAGGATGGTTTTAATAAAGTCTCAAGTCACCAAACAGAGTGACAGAGTTTCTGGATAAAATCAATAGCCTTCCCTACATAATGATCCCGACCTTTCTGTGACGTGGGTTTTTATCCCCTTTTCGTAGTACATTCCCCCAAAATTCTATTGGACATTTACTATAACCCACTATCTTTAACCTATCAAGTTTAACATTCGGTAATCCCAATTGTCACCCCACGTTATTTGAGAGATTGTTGATTGGTTTTCATAATTGACGCCTTCAGAGGTGTCGCATCCGGCGTTACTTCATTTTTTGGCATCTCTTGGCACGTCCTTTGGTCAGCAGTTTTCGTTGTTCACCGGTCTAAGTGACCTTGTACATAACATTAATCTACACTTGTTTCAATATTTTATAACATTCATTTCAGAGCACCGAAGATGCGCCTGGGAACAGATTTAATGTGGATACATTAGTCTTCCAAGTTTGAAGAAAAAGAACATTTGCAGGGTCATGGCCCCTTGTTAGTCAGCACACTGGAAAACAGGAAAATGCATTTAATATGAGAGCCGAGCAGCTAAACTGCAGCTCACGCTAAGTTAAGGCCTATGAAGAATTTCAATACAGTTTCAACAATACGAACACTAATATAAGCTTAATTGAACATAACATAAACATTTTATTCATCATTATTAGTTGCGTCTATATTGGTGGCCACTCATCGTGGTAACAATTCCAGTACACGTTACAGCAAAATCGGTATTATTATATTTTCTATGCAGTATCTTCACACATTAATATATAGATATTTCGTTCTAATATAGGTTATATAAACTACGCTCTCTCAACACTAATCTGGTTAGAGTCATTGTTTTTTACTCTAACCTGCCTACAGTCATTTTTTTGTTCTAAACCCTCTTCTTCTATACTGCCAGCCCCACCCGACTAAAGTATTTTTTTTTTTACTCTAGCCTACCCTTTGCACCAGCTTGCACCATTCCATAAATATGGTGCCCGGCTGGTGCACAGAAATGGTGCAAGCCGGTGCTAAAGTTTTTGATGCAAAACTGAGTTAGTGCAGTTTTGAAGCAAAAAGTATAAATAAGGGCCAATATTTTGTACGTTTGCGCCACTTTTGCTTCAAAAAATGATGTTAATATGTCCCTAAATATGGCGTTAAGGCCATAGAGTCATTTCTTGCATGGAAACGCCTACCTTGCATTTCATTAAGGTAAGGTAGGTCTCCACTTCCAAAAAATGACTTTAACTCCATAAATTTGGCGCTAGACGGGTCTTGCACCAAAGTATAAATATGGAGTTAGTTTTGCACCAAATTAGAGTAAAAAAAATGACACTTATTCGGTGCAAATAGAGTATAAATATGCCCCCTGGTTCCTACCAGAGTAAGGCCAGAAGGCAATTCCTCTGACTCCGATACATGGCCCTTACCACAAGATAGGGCCCATATTTTACAGCACTGATTGACAGTGAACATTTGATCAGGAGGATGATTTTGTTCCCCAATATGATGAAGAAAATTGCTATGAGGAACTTCATGATGCCAATGGCCTGTATACTTCTCCAGATACTGCCCTTGTTTCACTTCCTGGCCCTACAGATGAGGAAAGGGCCTCCTTCACTGTCTTTATGCGAAGGGTGGCAGAAGCACTGGACATAAAACTTTTCACCACGGAGCTGTAGACCCATGTTTTGACAGAGGTGCTGCAGCCTGATCAAGCATATCCCCCCCAATTTTTTTTAGTTTCCGTGACCCCAGGGATGTCCTATGGGAGCCAGCACGGCCCCCTGTGCTCTCACGGGAGCGCAGGTGCTGCTGTGCCTCCCGCAGGAGTCTCACGAGATTGGAAATGTTTCCAAAAAAACATGGGGGCTGGGCCCTGAATGTCTGTGGTGGGTTGCTGCAAACAGGTGAACATCGTGTGCCCCGGAGAGGTGGGCTGTCCACAGGAGGTTGGAAACAGGGCCTAGATTGGCCATTCCTACACTGGGCACGACCTAAGCCTGTGCACGGTGGAGGGTTGGCTGCCTACAATGGCTTGGGAGCAGGGCCTGTTCACAGGCAAAAGCTGTGCACAGCAGGTGGTTGGCCTCTAGTATGGCAATAAAGTATTACTTTATGTTAAGAAATTCCTAGAAATCGATTGGAAAAAACAAAGATTAAAGTGAAGTTATAATTAGGTATATCTTACTTTGCATTAAAAAACTCAGAAAATCATTGAAAAGAAAACAAAAGTGAACGTGATGTTATCTTTAGGTGACAATGTCAGTTTAAACGTAAAGTTTTAAACTAAATAAAAACACTGAAATTCAATAGTTATTGTTATTTGAAGTAACTACAATTCACACCCTCACCATGCAATGCCAATGACCTTACATATTACAACACTCATGACGTTCTGTGGCATCATCAGTAGCATACTGATGACAACTGAACTCGCATCATTGACGATAAAACTATGCATGACAGGGGCACAAGTTATGGTCAATTGGAATAACTATAACTGTTGAATTTCATTGTTTTTGTTGTTGTTTAAAACAGTAGTTCCTAACCTTTTGACTCCTGAGGACCCCCACTAAATCATTATTAGAAGCTGGAAAGCCCCAAGCAATTTATTTGATTTAAATTTTAAACATTAAAACAGTAATTTGCAAAAAATACATAAACAAGTACACACCAAACAAATACTTGAATTACTAAAGAGATAATTATTTTATATTGAAAGAATATGCAAACACCAAATAAGTTTAATGGGAAGGTTGGCGCTGCATCTCAGCGACTAACTTTTCAATGTTTGGTTACATTTAGGAAAGGTCAGATTCTATATTTCCTAAGCGTTTTCTGTTTTTATATTGTAGGTACATAAGATCTAAGAACACTTTTTCACATAAATATGTGGTGGGAAAAAGAAGTAAAACCGTAAGGGTCTCTCATCTCTCCATAGTCCCTCTGTCACATAATTCATTTGTTTTATAGCACTTCTTATACTAGTATAGGGTGTCAGAGCACAAACAGAATGTAGGATTCACGTGTCATCCACACTGGTTAGCAGAGTGCTTGGTCTGCAAAAGCATAAACTCAGGATTCAGAACATAACAGGTTCGTTAGTATTGACTTTAATAATGAGAATATAGCTCTTCGCTAGCAACACATTGTTAGCAGCATTAAAAATAACTTCCTAATTTCTGCCATGCAATTTGCATGCAGCTGTTTGATGGCAGTTCATAGCTCATTGTGCTAGATTACGATAGTAACATATGAACTGCACAGTAACGAAAGAATCTCTATGACAAAAGCAGTAACCCACTATGCTACGCACATAAAACACTGTTCTTTGCAGGATAAACGTTCTTTCCAACAGGCATATTAACCAACTGCGCTACCTTAGATGAGTCAAAACTGCTCCTAGACAAAACTCACATCTCTCTCCAGTTGGTACATTAATCACCAGTGTTATCTTGGCACTTTTATTTTTGCCCAAATGATGCTGCATTTACAAATAATGTTGCAGTGATTTTAAAACTGCTGCACAAAGAAAGTAATACATTTAACAACAGCATGTGTTTCTGTCAGAGGCCCCAGCTGGAGAAGTGCCTTCCTGCTTGCCCAAGACTGCGGACCCCCTGGGAATGTTTCACAGGCCACCACCACAGGGTGGAAACCGCTGGTTTAAAATTGTACATCTAAACTGTAATTTTCACCTAACTGCACAGACATATATTTATTATAATTGTTGCTCTATCGTTCTAGGGATGGCATAATCTTTCATCTTTCAGTTTATGTACCCATGTTGTATTTCATATATTCATTTATTGGAGTGCATATTTTTCATTTATAAATGGGTACTGCATTTAGTATTTTTGTACATGTGTATCCTCTGCTTTATTATAGATTGTTAGCGCATCATTTCTCTTTCTGTATGGATTCATTTAATCTAGAATGTGTGATAGAATTTAGTGAAGGTGCAACAATATTAATATGTTAATTCTTGCATTTTACATCATTTAGCACAAGGTCTTCCCTTTTCAAAATAATCAGAAAAGTGTATTTAAGCGTAGTAGAGATATGTATTAAGTATACAGAAATCTTCAACTTCTTGGGAGATTTGGTTTGTGTGTGCTGAGCTGCAAGCATACTCAGTGAACACCATTGGCTCTCTGGAGCCAGCCTTGCCTTAGCAAGTTGCTTTGTAATGCCACAACTGAGTCAAAGAACAACCTTCTCAGAGAACAAAACAACAGGATTGCTGTTCGACTGAGGTGTGTGGGCAAGAAGCCATCTCAAGAAGCCCAGGTGGAACACTATGGTAGCTTAGCTAGGGCCTAGAAGGGAGGGGTGACTTGTTCCATCTTTAATTGCAATGAACAAGTGAAACACTTTCACTGTGTTTTTCAGTTCTTTTTAATATTTTACTTATTGATTGCTTTCGTTGTCACTTCATTGTTTGCTTTCACAGTTACATCAGTACATATTATCTGCACTAGATTTAGATGTTGATTTAAACAACCTGAAATATATCTATTGTGTGGATTCTTGTGTGTTTCCATCCATGATTAAAATCTTTGGGAGCTCACTGACAAATGACATTCTCACAGGAATGATTGTTGCCCAGAACACACCATCCTCATGTATTTTGCAGGTTGCTCATTTGTGGGTTACAGTCCACCATGTTCCCTATCTCAAGTTGGGACGTTGATTCTAAGCTTGTCCGGCCAGAGGGTCTAGGAGATCCAAAAGTGGGTCGAGTTTAGCTGAAGACTGCAAAAAATATATCAAATTATCAATTGTGACCTGTCTTAGAGGTAAAAGGTTTAAACCCCATGAATTTAGGCCAGAAAACCGAGTGTGATTCCGAATTAGTGAGAACAATCTGTTACTAGTTGGAGTTTAATTTCAAAAGATTCATCAAACCCTAGCTTACTATGGCGGACTGCCTCTATATATGGGCTAGTCAGTTTATATAGGCCCCAGTTATTGTTGACCTACATGTAAAAAGAAACTGCTAAAGCATGCAAAGGTTTTTCCAGGCTGTATGTACAAAGTAAAAACGAGCAGCAAAACAAAACTACTCATAAGGAATGCCTCAATTGAGTGCAGTCAAATTGGAGCATTTAGGAGGCAAGGATTTGTGTTCAGAAAGGAATTTTTCTATGGGATAGACAGGGTGAAAATTATTTGAATTGCATAACTTTTTGTGACGGTCAGGCATGCCCTCAAGAAAGAATTAGGGTGCTTATTTACAAGCCCCTAGCGCCACTGGAGCATCACTCTTAGTGGCACTCCGATGACGCTTTGCTATTTTTCATATTTACAGGGTGTTGTTAAGCCACTTTGGGTGACTTAACGCCCCCTAGTAAATATGGGCCCCCGATGCAGTTTTCTGCAGCGGAGGGGAGTGCAACGGGTGCTGCTGTGGGCATTCCATTGCAACACCCATTGCATTTTGACACTGCTCCAGATTTATGAGGATTCATAAACCTGAGGCAGCTCCAAAAACTAATAGCACCCTAGGAGTGGGGTGGCGTTAGCATGGCCCTACGAAAAGAAATACTTTTATTTCTTCTTGTTTTTGCTTTTCCTATGTGTGTCGCATTTTGCAGCACACTTAGGAAGAGCAAAATGCCATTAATGTTTGTTTATGTGCAGAAAGGAACACCATCCTGCACATAAACTATCATTCCCTGCAACGCAGGCACCCTTGCACTATTGTGCCAGAGGGCCTGCGTTGGCGCTAGGCATCTAATTTTAGCGCCAGTGCTAGGACAAACACAGGGGTGCACCATATTGTTTTAAATATGGCGCATCTCTGCGTTTCTGAAGTGACGCGACGCTGTCAGTTCTGCCACAGCGGTGCGCCACTTTTCCATAAATGAGACCCTTGGTGCCTACCACTGGTAGACTAATGTAAATAGTAGATGCCATATGAAAAATGTGGTTCAAATGCTAAATCCTTTTCTCCTGTGTGATGCTTCTGTACTTCTCTGCTCATATGAGTTTCAAAGCCTGTCTGCTCTGTGCTATAGCTATTAGTGGGTTGGGCTCAGGTTAATTTCGTGGCTTTGAGGTTTCACCCTGACAAGAAGTGTTTTTGTTACCGTAAGGTGGGCAGTCGGCCACTCTGAATATTAATCCACTTTCTTACAGCTAGCAATTTTACTTTAGGGATGAAGTACCTCTTGGTAAAGAAAGGAGAAGTGTTTGCAAGCATTTAACCTCTTAGCTGCTGGGCCTCCCCCCCCCCCCGTGCTGAGACCTTTTTTGGCAATTTGGGGTAGTTTGTCCTTAGGCCTTCATAACTTTTTGTCCACATAAGCTATCCACACCAAGTTTCCTCCTTTGCTTCCAACATCCTAGGGATTCTAAAGGTACCCAGAGTTTGTGGGTTCCCCTGGAGGAGACCAAGAAATTAGCCAACATACAGCAAAAATGTTGTTTTTTTCAAATAAATTGGAAAAAGGGCTGCCGAAGAAGGCCTGTGTTTTTTTCCCTGAAAATGGCATCAACAAAGGGTTTGCAGTGCTAAAATCAACATCTTCCCAGATTTTAGGAACAGGCAGACTTGAATCAGAAAACTACATTTTTCAACACAATTTGGGCATTTTACTGGGACATGTCCCATTTTTACTATTTTTGTCCTTTCAGCCTCCTTCCAGTTAGTGACATGAATGGGTGTGAAACCAATGCTGGATCCCGGACAGCTAAACATTTTTGAAAAGTAGACAAAATTCAGACTTCAGCAAGGGGTCATTTGTGTAGATCCTACAAGGTTTTCCTACAGAAAAAAACAGCTGAAATAAACAAATATTGAAATAAGCTAAAAAAACAGCCCTTTTTCTCCATGTTTTACTCTGTAACTTGTTCCTGCTATGTCAGATTTTTAAAAGCAATATAACTTTACGTCTACTGGGATCTTCTGGATGCGGGGATATATAGGGCTTGTAGGTTCATCAAGATCCCTAGGTACCCAGAGCCAATGAATGAGCTGCACCTTGCAACAGGTTTTCATTCTATACCGGGTAGACAGCAATTCATTTACTGAAATATAAAGAGTGAAAAATAGGTATCAAGAAAACCTTTGTATTTCCAAAATGGGCATAAGGTAAGGTGTTGAGAAGCAGTGGTTATTTGCACATCTCTGAATTCCGGGGTTTCCATACTAGGATGTGAATTACAGGCCATTTCTCAAATAGACATCTTTTTTTCACACTTTCTTACATTTGGAAGGAAAAAATTTAGAAAAAGACAAGGGGCAATAACAGTTGTTTTGATATTCCGTGTTCCCCCAAGTCTCCCGATAAAAATGGTACCTCACTTGCGTGGGTAGGCCTAATACTCGTGACAGGAAACACAACATGAACACATCACATTTTTACATTTAAATCTGACGTGTTTCTGCAAAGTGCCTAGCTGTAGATTTTGGCCTCCAGCTCAGCCGGCACTTAGGGAAACCTACCAAACCTGCCCATTTTTTAAAACTAGCCACCTAAGGGAATTAAAGATGGGGTGACTTGTGGGGCTCTCACCAGGTTCTTTTACCCAGGATCCTTTGCAAACCTCACAATTTGGCCAAAAAAACACTTTTTCTTCACATTTCGGTGACAGAAAGTTCTGAAATCTGAGAGGAGCCACAAATTTCCTTTAACCAAGCATTCCCTCAAGTCTCCTGATAAAAATGGTACCTCACTTGTGTGGGTATACCTAGCACCCGTGACAGGAAATGCCCCAAAACACAACGTGGACACATCACATTCTCCAAAAGAAAACAGAGCTGTTTTTTGCAAAGTGCCTAGCTGTGGATTTTGGCACCTAGGGAAACCTACCAAACCTGCGCATTTTTTAAAACTAGACACCTAGGTGTCACGGCCTACTCATTGTCTATGTCTGTGGCCCACAGGAAATGTGGCGAGGTCTTGGTTCCTATAGGTTCTGCCTTGACCCAAGTAGGGGTGACCCTTTCTGGTAGCCACGGTGCTTCTGATGGAGAGAACGCCTAAGGCAGTCCGTGCCCTCCAGAAGGAGTCCCCGAGGGAAAAAACCCAAAAAGGGAAAAAACCTCAAACAGGAACTCCTGGAACAAAAACAAAAAGTAAAAAGTAAATCTGAACAAAAGACAAAAATGACAAAGAAAAAAGCTGGAACAGGCTCAGAAAACATATAACTGATGCAGAAGAACAGGACCGAAGATCACCACCCAAAGAAGTTTTGCAGCGCAAGGAGAACAGGAATCACACACCTTATATACCCAAAGAACAGGAAGTGACCGACAGGAAGTAAAAGACACCATATTGGATTGGGAACATAGCATAGAAACCTATAGTAAAAGTCACCATGTTAATTAGGGTTCCAAAGGCATGCAGGGAGAAGGAAGGCATGCTGGGAAGGAGAAAGGACGATGGAAATGAAAGAAAGGCATAAATTGAGGAAGAAATGAGGAAGGCAGAAAAAGAAGAAAGAAAAAAGAAGCAGAAGGTAAGTGGGGGAATGGAGAGTGGAGGGAGGCAAAACTAGCAGGGGTGCGCCATGCCTAAAACGTGTCGAGGCCCCATGCCCGATTTGGGGCCTCGATAAAAATAGCAAATGGCAGGGGCGCGTCCTGCCACCGCGGCTCGCGGTCACGTCCCAAGCCGGATGTTCGGCTCATGCCGCATCTCGCGGCATGACAGTAGGTCCCCCCCAAACAGCCCAAAAAATTGACGAATCAGAAGAGGGGCGTGAACAGAAGAGGCATCTTCCTAAGAACATTCACTAAGAGGATAGCCTTTTCCAATGAATAAGATACTGGAGATGGTTCCGTAATATACGAGAGTCACATATTTCTTGTACTTCATATTCAGGTTCATTATTCACCAGCAAAGGAGGAGGACTTGTGAAATGTCGGGAAAAAGGATCAGGTGTATAGGGTTTCAACTGAGAGACATGAAAGACTGGATGGAGTTTCCAGGTTCGAGGTAAACGGATACGGAAAGTTACAGGATTAATTTTCTGAAGAATACAAAAGGGTCTGTAATAACAGGGATTAAACTTACTTTGGGAAAGACGTAGAGGCAAAAATCTTGAAGAAAGCCAGACTTTATCTTGGATGTGATAAGCTGGAGCCTCACTTTGTTTCTTATCAGCCAGTCTTTTCATGTATCTTTTAGTGACTCGTAGATTAGATCGAATAAGCCTTTGAATTCTATGTAGTCTCTTAGAAACAGAGGTGATAGCAGGAAGTGTAGAGAAGGTCTTGGGAGTAGTAGGAAAAGATGTGGGATAGAATCCATATGAGCAGAAAAAAGGAGTGACTTTGGAGGCACTATGGACTGTATTATTGTAAGAAAATTCAGCAATGGGAAGGTAAGTGCTCCAGTTACTCTGAGTGGAGTTACAAAAACAACAAAGATATTGCTCAAGTCCCTGGTTAAGACGTTCGGTCTGCCCATTGGTTTGGGGATGAAATCCAGATGACAATGCTACATTGATATTCAAGATATTACAAAAGTGTTTTCAGAACCGTGATATGTATTGAGGTCCCCTGTCTGACACAATACTTTGTGGGAGACCATGGAGATGAAATATGTTTTGAATAAAGATCTAACTTAACTCTTGTGAGGTGGAGAATTTCTTCAAAGCAGTAAAATGAGCCATCTTAGTAAATGAATCTATTGTCACCATAATAACTCGGTTTCCCGCTGATGGAGGCAATGAGCACATAAAATCAATTGATATCTTATGCCAAGGGGCTGGTGGAACTTGTAATGGTTGAAGTAGTCCTGCGGGCCTAGTTCGGGGTACTTTCACTTGGGCACAAATGGGACAAGATTCCACGTATCTTTCTGCGTCTTGTTTCAATGTAGGCCACCAAAAAGAGTGGAGAAGTAATTCCTGCGTGGCTTTAATACCCCGATGACCGGCTTCAGGGGAATCATGACACATCTGAAGTGTCTTTTCTTTAACTCTTTTAGTAGGTAGAAATAAGGTGTCCTTGTAATAGTAGTATTCTTTATGTTTGGGTAATTTGGGACGTAGATCCTTTAGTTCTTGTTCTGAAAGGGTTGAGTACTCAGATTGTACTTCATCTAGGAATGCCAATTATCTTGTCTGGTTCAAGTAGATATTGTGAAGGGGAATTAGAACTGTCAGGATAACGGCGAAATAGGACATCGGGCAAAACATTTTGAGTTGCTGGAATATAGGTAATATAGAAGTCCTATTGACTAAAGAAAAAGGCCCAACAAGCTTGACGACTGTTTCGACACTGAAAATTGCGTAAGCAGTGCAGATTACGATGGTCCGTTCTTACTTCAAAAGGTTCTTTTGAACCCATGAGGAATTGTCTCCATTCTTGACAGGCAGTCTTTAGAGCCAACAGTTCGCTTTCCAGAACTGAATAATTTTGTTCAGAATCAGAGAGCACATGGGATAGATAAAAGATCGGATGTTCTAATCCATTGTCGTCTTGTTGTTGTAGTAATGCTGCCCCGATAGCTCTTTCTGAGGCGTCAGTAACAACTATGAATTGTTTATTGGTGTCCGGATGTTTCAGTATGGGTGCTTGAGTGAAGGCCTGTTTTAGGTTTTGGAAAGCAGTCTCAGCCATGTCTGTTCAGATTAAACCGTTTCACAAACTCTCTTTTTTTAGAGTTTGTGTAATTTGACTGGTTAGTTTAGCAAAGTCCAGGATGAATTGACCGTAGAAGTTGGCCAGCCCTAAGAAACATTGAGTTTCCTTGATTGACGAAGGGGATGGCCAATCTAGAATGGCTTGAACTTTTCCTGGATCCATAGAGATACCAATTTGACTAACATGACAGCCTAAATATTTCACCTCTGGAAATGTGGCGAGGTCTTGGTTCCTATAGATTCTGCTTTGACCCAAGTTGGGGTGACCCTTTCTGGTAGGCACTGTGCTGCTGATGGAGGGAACGCCAGAGGCAGTCCGTGCCCTCCAGAAGGAGTCCCCGAGGGAAAAAAAAAAAAAGGAAAAAAACCTCAAAGAGGAACTCCTGGAACAAAAACAAAAAGTAAAAATTAAATCTGAACAAAAGACAAAAATGACAAAGAAAAAAGTTGGAACAGGCTCAGAAAACACATAACTGACGCAGAAGAACAGGAGCGAAGATCACCACCCAAAGGAAGTGTTGCAGCGCAAGAACAGGAATCACACACCTTATATACCCAAAGAACAGGAAGTGACCGGCAGGAAGTAAAATGCACCATATTGGATTGGGAACATAGCATAGAAACCTATAGTAAAAGTCACCATGTTAATTAGGGTTCCAAAGGCATGCAGGGAGAAGGAAGGCCTGCTGGGAAGGAGAAAGGATGACGGAAATGAAAGAAAGGCATAAATTCAGGAAGAAACGAGGAAGGCAGAGAAAGAAGAAAGAAAAAAGAAGCAGAAGGTAAGTGGGGGGAATAGAGAGTGGAGGGAGGCAAAACTAGCAGGGGTCCACAGTGCCTAAAACATGTTGAGGCCCCATGCCCAATTTGGGGCCTCGATAAAAATAGTAAATGGCAGGGGCGCGGTGCGTCCTGCCCCCGCCCGAGCCGGATGTTCGGCTCGCGTTGCGGCTCGCGACGCAACACTAGGGGAATCCAGGATGGTGTGACTTGTGGGGCTCTGACCAGGTTCTGTTACCCAGAATCATTTGCAAACCTCACAATTTGGCCCAAAAAACACTTTTTCTTCACATTTCGGTGACAGAAAGTTCTGGAAACTGAGAGGAGACACACATTTCCTTCCACCCAGCATTCCCCCAAGTCTCCAAATAAAAATGGTACCTCACTTGTGTGGGTAGGCCTAGCACCCGCGACAGGAAATGGCCCAAATCACAACGTGGACACGTCACATTTTACCAAAGAAAACTGACCTGTTTTTTGCAAAGTGCCTCTCTGTGGATTTTGGCCTCTAGCCCAGCCGGCACCTAGGGAAACCTACCAAACTTGTGCATTTTTGAAAACTAGACACCTAGGGGAATCCAAGATGGGGTGACTTGTGGGGCTCTCACCAGGGTCTGATACCCAGAATCCTTTGCAAACCTATATATTTGGCAAAAAAACACTTTTTCTTCACATTTCGGTGATAAAAAGTTCTGGAATCTGAGAGGAGCCACAGATTTCCTTCCACCCAGCATTCCCCCAAGTCTCCCTATAAAAATGGTACCTCACTTGTATGGGTGGGCGTAGAGCCCCCGACAGGAATAAATCACACAACGGTCAATTTTGGTCCTTACATGAGGCAACTGTTGACCCTAGGGTGATCCATCCTGACGCAGGCACTAGGTACAGGCACTCAAGTGGGGTAGTGTTTTTATCAGGGCAGGTGAGGAATCACTGGGTGGTAGGAATTTTGTGGATTCCAGCATATTCCTGTAGTTTGTGTGGCAGAAATGCAAGAAAAAATAGAATTTGCATTCAACATTTCAGCTTTGCAGAGTATTCTGGGTAAGAAAACCTTGGGGAATCCACACAAGTCACAACTCTGTTGACTCCCCCGGATGTCTAGTTTAAAAAAATGCCTGGGTTTTGTACGTTTCCCTAAATGGCTGCAGAGACCAGGACCAAAAACACAGGTGCCTGCCTTACAAAACCAGTTTGTTTTGTGATATATAATTTTGATGTCTCCACAATACGATTTGGGTGGTGGAATTTGGGGCTGAACTAAATTGGGGAGCTCCCAAGAGAGCACTTTCTCTCTGTGCTTGCCGCCACATTCACCTGCTCTCTGGGTTGGGCTAACCCGCTATTGTCATGTTGCACAGACTGTTCTTGTGAAGGGACAGCAGGACTATCCTCATCACCTCCCTCATAGTTATCGAATGGGACTCCTCCGACTGAAAAATCAGTCACAGAGTCTGCGCCTTTGTCCTATCCCTCAGATGCTGTCTCAGTATCTGCTGTCTCAGTCTCTGAACCTATGTCAGAGCTGTCCTCTATAACACGAGTGAGGGCATGAGAAGCAGTCATCCAACGAAATGCCATCTCTGCTACTGGCTAAACTGTTGCTCTAAAACACTAGCCTATGTAGACAGTCACAAAATTGCTGTTGTGTGTGTGGTACGTGCAACAGTAGAGGTCACCTTACCTTTGCTTCTTCCCTCAGTTAGCACGTTCTTTCAAGACACTCAAAAAATACCTTTTCACATTCCAATCGTCACAGTCTTTAGCACCTCTAGCGCCCAGTCCAACAATCATTATTGGTGCTCCCACTCCCATGTCCTCCTCCTCGGTTTCCCTCTACCACCCAGCAAAAGTGCCTTTCGTCTCTCCATAGCTGCCCCCGCCGCACATATATTTCATGTGTATTATAGCGCAGGGAATGGCTGACTTTACTAATGTACTCAGCTATTAACATAAAATACAGATTTGCTCTTTGCAGTAGGCATATAAATCTTCTGGGCTACTTAATAGCATCAAAACTGCCACTAGATAAAAGTCAGATCCTTTTGTAGCAAAAACATAATCACAAGGCTTACTTGACTTTTTTATTGCCGCCTAAAAGCTACAGTTGAAACGCGTCAGTTGAAGTATGTGCATTGATTTCAAGACGCAAGCAGCAAGTGCAAGACAACTGGTGGCAAATATATATATATATATATATATATATATATATATATGTATATATATGGTTTTCCTGGGGGCTGATTGCAGCCCCCAGAGAAACCACACATGCATTGACAAAAGTGATCTATATATAATAATGGCCCCCAGGGAAACCATACAACTACTTATAAAATTATTGCCCCCACAGGCGGCCCCCTGTCAATTTCTTTATTTAAAAAAAAACTAAAATTAGCCCCTGGGTGGGCACGATCGGGTGCGATCGTGCCCCCCCAGGGGACACCTAGCTTTATTGAAAAAAAATGCCCCTGTGGGGGGCCGGCCTGTTTGCCGACCCCCCAAAGTGAAATCCTTGGTGTCTAGTGCTGCGATCGAGGACCAGGAAACCTGTTCAGGAAAGCCTCGTTTGAAAGGGGGCGAGTCTCCCCTTTCAAATGAGACCTTGGCCGCTTCCTGCTCCGATGGTGAAAACAAAACAGTGACGTCGTTGGAGACACAGAAGATCTTCTGTGTTTCCCGGGGTTATTTTGAAAAAAAGAAATCCTCCCTCCCTGGTGTTGGCCACTGGTTGTGACCCGCACCAGGGAGGTAGTGTGGGCGTCAGCCACTGGCCTACACCCGCCCCAAAGGGGTTAATAACACAGATGAAATTAAAATGGAATATGGGAATATGGTTTCATATCTGTTAGCATATTCATAGAAGAAGTTTTGACAATATCTTTATCTAAATCCACCAATGTCAGTCTTTGAAACACAACTTCTTTGTTTGACTGGTGAGGTATTTCAGAGTTGGGTGGTATTTCACGCGCCCAATAATTACCTAATGCATTAAAAACCTGACCCTACATTGAATTTCAGCGGGTCAAAACTGCAAGAATTTAACAGGGGAAAAGTGTACAGTATTTACTTTACCATGCAGATTTTGGGAGTCTGCCCGTCCTCTAGAACTGAAGAAGCCTTGCTTATTTGTGATATGGATGTGCATGTTTAGTTGCCAAATGCTCATCTCCACTCAAAGTATTCACTGATTGGTGTAGATTTTCACCCCTGCATGCAACATCCTGTAAAGTAAGAGACAGCATATGTATCTTTCTTAACAATTACTTTTCCTTTGGCAGTGTTAGAAATTGGGTTTCTGGTTGGCAGAGGTGTGCATCCCGTCCACGCAGGAACCACAATCCTAGTCAGGGTAAGTCAGATACACACCATAAATTAACCTGTGCTCACCCTCTGGTAGCTGAGCCCAGAGCAGGGAGGTTTAACTTAAGAGGCAATGTAAAGTATTTGTGCAACACTTAAAACAGTGAAAACACCACACAAAAATTATCCACACCAGGTTAGGAAAATAAAGGTTAATTTAACGAAGAAAACAAGACTTAACTGACAAACTTCCAATAAGTAGAAGTTGAGATATTAATTTTTAAAGAATATCTGCAAATAAAGCATAAAGCGCCAACCGGGACTTTCTAGTCGCGCTAGCCCGGGTGACATCTGAAAAGTCACATCCGACCTGTTCAATGACAGTGATGCATGAATTTTACAGTTGCAGCACTTTATGCCCACTTCACCAGGTTAGGAAAATAGAGGTTAATTTAACGAAGAAAACAAGACTTAACTGACAAACTTCCAATAAGTAGAAGTTGAGATATTAATTTTTAAAGAATATCTGCAAATAAAGCATAAAGCGCCAACCGGGACTTTCTAGTCGCGCTAGCCCGGGTGACATCTGAAAAGTCACATCCGACCTGTTCAATGACAGTGATGCATGAATTTTTATGCCCACTTCAAAAGGCCTAGGACTGAATAACCCCCACATAGCAGAACAGAACTTGCAGCAAGCAAAGTCCATGCGCTGTTGCAGGATGAAGTGAAGTCTTTGATGTCCCTGAGACTTCAGAAAAGGAGACAAGCAAGCAAGCCCTTGGAGTCACTTTGGTTCTGGGGATGTAGAGATGCAGGTCCAGTCCTTCTCACGCCCAGGCAAGGAGGGCTGCAGGCAGCAGGGCAGGCACAGCAGAGCTGGAGTCCAGCAGAGTGACAGTCCTTTCAGCAGCATAGCAGAACCTTTTTCTGGCAGAATGTCCTCAGTATTCTGATTTGGTGGGGTCAGAAGCCTAATTCTTATACCCAGCAGTGCCTTTGAAGTGGGGGAGACTTCAAAGAGAGGCCTTTGAAGTGCACAGAGTCCCTGTCCTTCCTTCTCTGGTTCCAGACTCACTGCAGGGGGTTATGTAGCTCTTTGTATGGGGAGAGGTACAGCCCATTCAGGGGCACGTGCCTCCCTCCAATCCTGCCCAGAATGACTTATCAGGATGTTGAGGGCCTATCTTTCACACCTAAGCTCCCTTTGTGTATGGCCATCTGGAGGGAATGCACAAAGCCCAGCTGCCACCCAACCCAGACATGTATTCAGAGACAGACAGACTGAAGGCACTAGATAATTTAAGGTTAGAAAATGCCAACTTTCCAAAAGTAAAATACGACTTTACCATCAGTTGTGATTTTAAATTGTGATTCCAGAGAAACCAATCCCTAATGCAATAGTTTTTCACTACTAGGTCATGTAAAAGTAAATGTACATGTCCAACCATTTAAATACACTGCACCCTGCCCTTAGGGGTGCCCTAGATCTATTAAAAAGGAAGGTTTGGGCCAGGCAAAAAGGTTAACTTGCCAGGTCAACATGACAGTTTAAAACTGCACGTACAGACTCTGCAGTGGCAGGCCTGGGACATGTTTAAAGTACTACTAAAGTGGGTGGCACAATCAGTGCTGCAGGTCCACTAGCAGCATTTAAATTACAGGACCTGGGCACATGTACAGCACTTTGCTAGGGACTTACAAGTAATTTAAATATGCCAATTGTGGATAAGCTAATGTTTCCATGTTTTCAGCAGAGTGCACATGCACTTTCGCACTGGTTAGCAGTGGTAAAGTGCCCAGAGTCCTAAAGTCAATGAAAATACATTCGAGAGGGTGGACAGGGACCTAATGGCTGATGTTCTGGGGACCGTTGGGATGAGCGATGTCTTTATATCCATGCTTCTAATGGGATACCATGGTCGAAAGGCCTAAATTTGTATCAGTGGACTATATTCCAATTGGGTGACAATCAACAGAGGACCGAGGCAAAGATGTCCCTTTTCAACCCTCTTCTTCTCTCTCACATTAGAACTCCTGGCCCAGTGCATTTAGGCTAACCCCCTAATTAAGAGCATCTGATTTGCCTAGCAACAGATGAAACTAACCATGTTTGCTGACAATATTCTCTTATTGACAGACCCTCTCTGTGCTCTCCCATGGGTACTTGAGAAATTTAAACTTTACCAAAAGGTCTCAGGGTTTAAAATTAACACCAAATCTGAATTTTTTTATGTGTGAACCCCTAAATTAGCGACACAGACAATGACATTATTAAACTGGGCCTTTTCAAGTATAGACTGCTTGGAGATGGCACTGGTGCCTACCCTGGCTAAAACTAATGAAGTGAATCTACAACTGTTGAAGTGAGGAATTAAGTCTGAGCTCAACAGCAACACTTAGAAATACAAACTGCTGTGCCTGTTGGGTAGCATTGCAGCTTATAAAATGCCATCTTTCACAGGAACCTCTACGTGTTTCAGACATTGGTCCTCCATATTCCCTGAAATCACATCACCTACCTTGAGTCACTGTGCTTCTCCTTCATATGGCAGGATGAGGCAGAGAAAATCAGTAGGTGACAGGCCACACTACTACCACACCAGGGGTGATTGGAAATTCCAGATCTCTCCTATTACTATGCAGAGGCTCACCTCCGCTTACTGATACACTGGACCAAGAGGGAAACTGAACAGGGATAGTGAATGATTGACCACACAATGGCAGCTGGCCTGCTATGGGAAGTCCCATGACAACCTACACCTGAGCGAACAAAGACATTCAAAGTGTCCTCTGTCATGAGGGACACCTTTAATGAATGTTATATCTGTTGATTGATGCAGGCTTCGTGTAAGCATAGAACCATGTGAGTGGAATTTGCCATGAAGGTTCTATGCTTGACAGTTACAGTGTGATGGAGCTGTGAGGTGACTGGTAGTTCCTGTCATCCTTGAGCCTTCAATAAAATCTTCGGACATGCACATTGAAGTCTTCTGGAGTTGTGTGTATGAGTGCATCCTCAACTGTGTCCTTATCTCCTTTTTATCCTTCTGTATGCCCTTGTGGGAAAATTGCAATTTCACCCCTGATCAAAATAGTCCCCTACCACAAATGGCTGGGCGAGTGTAAAACGTTGCAAGACATGTTTGACATGTTTGACCAATCGATAAAGTCTTTTGAGCAGTTGAAAGAGGAGTACAACCTTTAAGAGACCGAAAGGTACAGCTACATGTAAATATGCCATTGGCTCCTGGACCCTAGAATCCAAAAGGGAGGTACCAAATCCCTCACCCCTTTAAAAAATATCTTTTGAATTGTACGGTAGATAAACATGCAACATTAGTTATCTATAATATGTTCAATGTCAAGCAGGGAAATGCCAAAAACACATTTCAGCAAATCTGGGACAGGGAACTGGGAATCACATTAGATCACGAACAATGGAAAGAAATAATGATATGAGCTAAAAACTGTGCATCACACGCACTGGGAAGAGAAACAATGCTTAAGGTTCAATACATATGGCACTACACCCCAACACACCTGCCAAAATAAATAGGGAGGGAAATCCTCTTTGTAGGAAGAGATGCACAGAGGAGGGGATACTAGCCCATATGCTGTGGTGATGCCCCAGGGTGCGACCCTTTTAGTCCTTTGTGCTGACCACTATAGAACAAATCACCCGGTCAGGCTTGGTTAGATGCCCCGAGGTAGACCTACTGGGGTGCCCAGCTATGGACATTACCTGCTCTAGTGTACACTTGGTAGGCTTACCTCCCACCTGCTCTTGCCGGCCCTAGCCTGTGGGGACCACAGTTGCTGCCCTCTGAACATAAGTGGATCGAGAGGCTATGGTGGATAATGGGCATTAAAAAACTGACAAAAATGGCACGGGTGAAGAAAAAGACTTTACCAAACAGTAGGGTTCCCTCTTGGAATATTTTGATAGAGACTTCAAGGAACTTTCCATTTTGTCGGTGTCTTTGAGTACTAAAACTCTTAAACACTTATACACTGGGCGGATATTATACTGCTATCTGTAGATAGCCCTGTGATCAAACGACTTCCAGCCCGGTCAAGAGTGAAGACTCAGTGGGAGGAGAACTGTGATTCATCAAGGTACTGTAAGCAGATGGCAAAGGAGGGTGGGAGAGAGCATTGTGGGAGGGACAGTTTCTGGATGCGAGAGAGGTAACTCAGTGGGTTCTGTTTGTTCTTCAGGCTCTTGTTTTTCCATTTGTATGACTGGATTGTCGAGAATCAGTTGCAAAATGTCAATAAAAACATTAAAAAATAAAATCTACCACAGATGTGGCCCAGGTGGTGAGAGAAAAGTTGGTGAAGGGGATGTTAGAGGGGAGGATTGCAAGCTCATTTAAACACTGCCTGGTCCCTGATTTAATGGCCTTCCCTTTGGAACTGGTGCCAAAGAAAGCACTGGTTGATTTCAGAATGATTCACCAGCTGTTGTGGCCAGAAGGATCATCAGATTCTGCTTTTATTGTATGGAAGGACACTGTAGTTTACTTCTGTCTACATAGTGCGGCTGTTGGGGCAGTATGGTGTGGGATCCAATCTGAATTGGCAAAATGCTGCATAAATTCTGCTTTCCACCTGTTACTGGTGCATCCTCTGGATTTTCTGTTGTTGAGCATCTGAATTTTTGTTGACAAGGTGTCACTAATGGGTTGTGCAATGTCCTGCAGGCTTTTTGAGACCTTCAACACTTTCCTCACATGGTGTTTTACAACGAGTTCTGGTTATGAGGTAGTCACTCATTACTTAGATGATTTTCTATGTGTAAGTTCTGCATTAATAGCTCATGAGGCAGAGCACTGTCACATTTTAACGAGATGGCGCAGAAGCTAGAAGTGGTGTTGTTGGTGTAAAAAACACAGGTCCTGGAACATTGTTATCACTTTGGGGGATTGAATTGATTACTGAAGAAATAATGGGTCACTTCCTGAAGGCAAAAATAAATGACTTTTGTGCACTCCTAATTACACTGAGATAGGTGCAGGCTTTGTTGGGACATGTGAACTTTGTCAGCAAGGTCTTGAGAGCAGGAATGTGTTTTTGCTGCACATTGTCCTTTAGCTTTAGATTGGTGGGAGGGCATCCTCTATCCTACAGTGGGTGAGGATATCGGCCAGTATGAAATCTGATTTAAAGGTATGGCTCTACTTCATAAAGAATTACAGTTGAGTGACAATATGGTGCGATGATAATACAATATTATGGCAGATACTGATTTATTCAGATGCAGCATGAGCTGATGGTTTTGGTTTGTTCAGGGCTGGTAGGAGGTGTTTAGAGAGCTTGAGTAGAGGGAGAAGCATTGTGTGTCTTGAATTATTCCTGTTGCAGGTGGCAATGGTCCTCTGGGGGCTAGAGCAGAGTGTCTTTCAACATGTATTACCAAATAGTGGTAGCCCTGGTGAGTGGCCAAAAGGTCAAGGGTATGAGGTTATTGAAACTCCTGCAGCATTTCATGCTAGGCTGTTTGCATTTTAGCATTCAGATTAGGGCCAGACCCATGCTAGGTGTGGGCATGCATTATCTAGTTAATAGTGACAGGGATTCTGTGGGTTGGCCCGAGGAGCGGGTAGGCAGAAGCCTCATGTTCACAGGAGATGTGGTCACTAGGAGATTAAATGTGCTAATGAAGACGCCTTTAACAACATGCACAGGAATAGCATATAAGCAGGCATGCAGAGAATTTCTGGCTAGTGGAGTAGTAAGGCATGAATGTTCAGGTCTAGAGATGATGAGAAGAACAGAAGTTGTGTTAAAGTTAATCTTGGGTAATGAGAAATATTTCTAAGTTCTTACTACAGCGGGGAAATTGTCAGGAGTGGCATTTTATGGGAAATGTTTCTTGGGTTATAAGCCACTAGCGGGTGAGAAGGGTAGAGGGATATTTGTAGACTGTGTAAGAGAAAGAAGTCCCCTGGGTATAAGAAGGCCTATTATGTCATATTTGCTTTGTATGGTACTGGACGTGTTGCACAAGATATGCTTTTCTGATCATGAATGGTATCTATTTCACTTGCGCATGGTTTTGCTACTCTTGGGAGAGTTCAGGGTATCCGAGTTGCAGGGTTTTAAAGGAAGGAGAAGATTTTTTGTTAAAGTGTTGAGTCACTGGGTTCTGTGTTTGTGGTTGTGGAGATCAAAAGTGGCATGCAATGTAGGGATAGGTTGGTGAGGGTCAGTAAGTTGCAGAGAAGCATATTATGTCCGAGAGCAGTATGGCTGTAGAGAAGTGGAGAGTGAGGTTTCTGCCACTAGGATGGCCGTCACTCAACAGCTTTTTGGCTGTCGGAGATTTCGAGGCTGTCTCTTTCTTGTCTGGGTGTTGAGGCAGGTGAGAGTGTAGTGAATCCTAGTTTGTTTTAACAGGATAGCAGGAGTTAGCTTAGCCGTAGGCTTGTAAACTCGTGCCCCCGTCACCTAGTGACTTTTAACCTACTTAGCTCGCTCTGTCTTAGCCCATTTAATTATTTATTTCCTCTAAGATGGCTGCCTTGTTTATAGTTAGGCTACTTGTTACGAGTTTTATTATCAGTGTCACTGCGCCAAGGCGTCAAGATCAAGCACGAAAGACAAACAAACAGTAGGTGTTCACACTTAGGGATTTTCCCTCTCTATACTTTTGAGGGATTGTTGATATTAATTGCCGTCCCAAGCATGCCTGTTATCTATTGTTTTGGAATACACCTACGTCAGGGGACCTTGTAGATCTGTATAAATACATCACACTTTAGACAGATAATCAGAGGGATTCCGACCAGAGGGCATCGCCACCATCGCTGATACCGATGCTGCAGTCGTCTTGACGCTGACCCAGTCTTCGTGTCCCTACGGAGTCTGAGATAGAGACCTCATTCCAAGGTAACGAGGGTTGGGGGCTCCTCTCATGGACACGACTTTGGCAGATTAGGTTTAACAAACCCAGCTCTCCTTTAGGTAGGAGGTTAGGCCTATTCACATGAGGGTAATAGGGCATATTCCATCTTATATATCTTTTTCATGTATTGCAAAATGGTGGGGGCCTTTATAACAATGACTCTCTTCTTCACAATACTGTTTAATGCTATATTCATTATCCTAATCATTGCAGTCCATGTAACTTATCGCAAATTGCAGTTATGTTAAATAAAAAGCTATTATAACTTTACTGCATCTGTGTCATTGCCTGTGTTTACATGAGACATAATATATCTGTGAGAAAAGGGTAATCTCCGTTTAACCACGACATACCCTGAGATATCTTACTTTGAGTCCATGCGTAAGTGACTGCCATAAATCACCTTTTACTATTGTGTATTCTGGTGAGGTACTGCTAGTGAGCCGGTAAGGTTGGGACAACAGTTGCGACTTGTTGTAGGAAAGACTCAGTCGCCTACAAACAAAAGTACTGTTATCCTTAAACCAGCAGTCTTGCTCAGAGAAAGAGTCCAAACTACGACATGGCGCCACCAACGATGGTGTTCAGGCACTAATTTACGGATACCCTGACTATCACTGTCTCACAGACAACAGGTACCTTAAGTACCATTATACGGAGACGTCCGTGGTTCTTTGGGAGAATCCTCCTCGGCTGAACAGGTAACACCTAATTAAGCTGTAGGTTGTTCGAGCTCGAACTCATAAAAAAGAAAAAATTCCCCTATTTGGTGTTCCGTTTCTCTAAACAACTATGGCTAATACCACAGACATTCCTGCAAATGCTAGGCATGCACTTACACAACATTTATTGGCGCATGGCCTTACAGAAGAGGGCGCGGATGCTACTCTGATTATAGAAGCAACTGAAGCATACCAAACAGAGACATTTTACTGTTGGGTCACCTTTCCTGAGGCTGACCAAAGAACGCATACATTTCACACATATGAAATTGCGAACATACCTGTAAGATACGAAGCATACAAGTATCATGAAATATCGCTCACATATCAAGAGCATCAGAACTGATTTGAAGGCGCCCTACCACATATAGACGATTGGTTCAGTTCGGAATGCGAACGTTGAACACTACACCAGTGCGTCCAGCACCGCCAGTAGCTGGTGGTTTTCAATTGGCTACTGGGATTAATCCACAAACAGTGCATACTATTATGGGTAAAGTGCCCACGGAATGGGAAAAAATACCTGTTCTGGATAGCCCAGAAAACGAATCAGCTGGAAGCTGTGTTTCCCCATACGGGACCACAGGAAAAACATAGATTGCTCACTATGTGCTTGCCGTTTGGGATGGTTCCCTCGGTGGAAGATTGTGCCACATGGGGTACAGTCTTCGCTGCCATATATACTACCACACATGGTACCCCGACACTTGCCAATTTACCGGAAGTGTTAAAACAAATACAAAATGAGCATGGGGCTGCATCAGCCCTGAATCTGGGGATGAAATTGATGCGTAACTTTGACGCCGTCTCCTCCATAATATTGAGTAATATTAAAGGGGAAGTGGTAGCACTGGCAATACGCCAGCGTCTCCGGGAAACTCCAAATATGGAACAAGAGAGACAGCTACCGAAAATAATTTCCGATACCTATACTAGTATAGGGCGGGATAGTTTGGGAGCCAAACCTAAAAAATTGGAGTTACAAGGTACTTTCCATAAGGAGGGTACGAAGCAGGCACAAGAGGGCTCTAAAAAGCGCTGGGACAAACAAAAAGATTTCAAAGAAAAGAGAAATAAGAGAGCTGATTCTCCACACCCGGAGTACTCCGAAAGGAGGTATAATCTCAGAAATAGGGAGAACATTAGAACTCCAGATAGATATACTGATTCACGTCCCTCTCGTTCCTTTCAGGATGCACCGGATAAACGTAGCGAGAGAGGGGGCCATCAAGATCGACGTCCGGAATACGTGAAAGAAAAGAAAGACTCACCACAGTCTGCCATTAAAAAAGAAGAAAAGACTCCTCAGCAAAAGCCGCAGTTTAAAAAGAAGAAAGTGGCGGCACTGACAATTAAAAATGCCAGTAGTATTGAGAACACTGTTGAGTAACAAGAAGTGGGCCGTGACTCTGTTGGACAGCGCAGCAGAGGTCACGATATGTCGCCAGAGTCTGAAAGATCATCTGGATGCAACAGCAACTAGCGATTACATCGCGGTTGAGACAGTGGATGGCCGCGTTCTCCCACCCAATAGGGTTTATGATTTAACTATTCAGATAGAGGGGGACGTGGAACGCATTATTAGTGTAATATTTTGGGATGAACTTACTAGTGATATCCTGTTGGCCGAGAGAGACTGGCCACCTGAACATGTCCGCAAGCTCCCGCATGGGGAAGCTGTCATTTGGCCTTCTTTCTCCGATCTTGTTCCAGAAGCAGCCAAAGAAGCCTATGCTACTGAATGGGCTTTAGCCCAGGCACCTGCACTATACCGTAATCTTGTAGGTTGGGACAAGGACTCTCCTTGTCATGTTATTCCCGTTAGGTCAACACCCCAACGACAGCCTCAATACCCTGTTAAACATGAGGCGAAAGCTCCGGTAAAGGAGATCCTATCACAACTTGAGTACCGGGGAGTAATTGAGCCCAGTACATCGGCAATGAATAATCCACTATTCCCCGCTGCAAAGCCAGATCATTCATATAGAATAGTGGTTGATTATAGACACTTAAATAATCATACACGCACATATGCTTTATAAAATTCACACAGCACAGCACTGATAAATAATATAGTGCGTAAAAAATATAAAACTACATTGGATATATCTAATGGATTTTTCTGCCAGAATTTAGCGCATGAAAGTAGGGATCTAAGTGCGTTTTCATTTGGCTCGCAGAAACGCTTTTGTTGTTTACCTCAAGGCTATAAAAATAGCCCAGGCCTGTTTTCAGCCCGTGTAACATCAATTTTGCACGAACTTGATTCCGATGCATTGTCCTATGTGGATGATATCTATCTCACTGACGACGCCCTCGACATTCATCTTGCAAGGGTCGATCGGATAATTTTGGGATTTGCAGACCTCGGTTATAAATTAAATTTTAAGAAGAGCAAGATAGCCTTTCTTAGTGTATTTTTCCTGGGATATGAGTTATCGAACGAGGGGAAGAGCCTGGTCCTGCACTTTCTAGAAAAGTATGCTCAACTACAGCCACCTAACACACTTAAGAAATTACAGTCATTACTGGGTTTCTTCAATTTTGGCAGAACATACATTCCAGATTACACAGAACGCATCAAGCCGCTTTATGACTTAATTCAGCCCAATTTTTCTAGCAGACGATGGACGATTGAACACACACACATCCTTAGGGATATGCAACGGGACATGCTAGAAGCTAAACACTTACACACACGTGACAATAAAACAAATTTGGTCATCAGAATAATTGCTGGTGCCCTTGGATTTACTTATGTCACCTTTAATGAGGATGACACAGTGGTGATAGCATATAAATCACACTTATACTCAAATGCTGAAAAACGTTTTGCACCTACAGAAAAGATTCTGACAGCAGTTCAGATGGCCGTCATAAAGGAGAGGCCACTTGCCCAAGGGAAACGCATTATTGTTGTCTCCCCAGGGCCGGCCTTAGAGGCTGTCACTAAAGCGAGCGTTCCAAACGCTAAGGCATTACATCCACGCTCGATTCAATGGGCAACGTCTCTGACCGCCACTGATGTTGATTATGTATTTGACCCAAGACTTCAGACACAAGAATTTCTCCAGTATGAACAGGAGTACCCCGCTCCTCTAAATATCTTGCCACTAGACAGTTATAATACTATCGTTTATGCTGACGGATCGGCACAACCTGCTGTAGGTACTAAACATCAATACTCGCCAGCTTGCGCAGAAGTGTGCGGGGTGATGGAAGATGGAGTTTTCCACCCTCACAATACCTACACGCAGACCTTAGGGAACTGCACAGCCCAGTTGGCCGAGCTTAAGGCTCTTCTTCTAGCGCTCGAACATACTGAGGCAGGAAGCCAGACTTTGATATTCTGTGATTCATATTACTGCGTCCAGTCATACAATGCATATCTCAATCATTGGAAACTGAACGGGTTTAGGGATTCTAAAGGGAACACCATTAAACACAAAATGTTGTGGGGGAGGGTGGCTGATCTTAAGGATAAGCTACCATGTGTCCATGTAGTTCCTACATTAGGACACCAACGTGTAGGAATACACGTTGCCGGTAATACATTGGCTGATGAATCGGCCAAAGCATCAGTAGCTACGGCTTCTGTGGCTGCAGTGACTCGTTCTCGGACGAGGTTGGATAATGAAATACTGATTGCCGTTAAAGCTTCGGCTGCAGGCAAGACCCTTCCGAAAGGATACCCTACAAACTATGCTTACCATATCAGTGCACAGAATGTTGCTTATGCAACAATTCCTGGGGTTGGAGATCGAGTGATCCCCAATGAAGACCCGAGATTAGAGCTGATTACAGCCGCACATGAGGGTGTCGCTTCTGCACATGCTGGTATACAGGCCACGATAATAATTCTACAGCAACGATACTGGTGGCCTGGTCTATGCAGACGGACTAAACAATATGTCCTTTGCTGTGACATTTGTCAGCAGATTAAGGGCTCTAATATCAAACGCCCTCCGCAGACATCCCTCTTAGTGTCAGACAAGCCACTCCAGTGTGTGTACCTAGACCATTGTGGTCCCTTACAGCCTGATGGTGCATACAAATACATTTTAGTGGCTGTGGATTCCTGTTCTAGATTCCTGTGGGTATGGCCGCAGCGGTCGGCTGACGCCCAGACTGTTATAAAAGATTTGCTGATCTTTATCGGTACATATGCGGTTGCAGCATTCCATTCGGACCAGGGCCCTGCATTTGCCTCTAAAGCATTCAGGGACACCATGGGGACGATGGGTGTTGAACTCCATTACTCCTCACCATACCATCCCGAGGGAAATGAGGTCGTGGAGAGGCGGAATCGTGATCTAAAGCAGTCCTTAACAGCCCGAGTATTAGGTTCAGGCCGCAGTTGGTTACACCACCTATATGGGGTCCAGAGAGCACTGAATAATCTGCCAAGACGGTCCTTGGGGGAAAGTCTCCATGTGAGGTTCTCTTTGGGATACCTATGTATGTCCCCGATCTTGATGCCCCTGGTATGGTGGCAGCAGAAACACCATTTGACATAAAAGAACGTCTCACTGTTTTACAGGAGCTTCAACAATTTTGTGATGATAAATCATCTGCGAGTGCTGCCACCTTAGGAATAAGGGAATTGGCGAAAACTTCAACTGGCTGGATTCCTAACGTTGGGGATCTGGTTCGTGAGAAGATCGCTGTGAAAAAGGAGTTCGGTCCATCATACAGAGCACCTGTACCGGTCTAGGGAATAAAAGGCACAAGGACTGTCATCCTACCACCATTATCCAGTTCTAAATCGAATAGATTCATCTCCATTGATGACATCAAATTACACCATGTGGCTGATTCTTCACAGTAGACTAGGAGGTCCCTTGGGTGGGTCCCGATCCCCTCTCACTACCCAACAGGACATCTATCTACATAGTAGAATGAACATCACTGCTACTGACTATGCAACTATGTCAACTGCTGTTCCAGACACTTCCTCGACCATGGGTAGGGCGGAAAATGAACTTTTGTTGGTTCCAGTCACATCTTCAGTGACTACCCCGCTTCACGATTTGGCTGTATTTTACACTTCCACTTCCACGACTAATGACGTTGTTTATCAGGAACCTCCACGAGCGGTGGATCAGAATTCAGCGGGTCCTGTGTTTGCAGAGACTTCCTCTGGCTATTTCATTGACATTGATGATTTTTCTTCTGATTCCTCCGTAACAGTGTCTGACAAACTTTCAAAAAGTAGTAAGCTGTATTGATGGCTTAAAAAGAACTATTTGATCTACCCATGGAACTATCTATGGTTGTGTTTCACATTTATTGCATTATTTTTATGGATTGGTTTTGTGACTGTTTAATGGTCACTATATTCCTGATCGCTCCTCTGTGGAGCCTGATGATGAAATTTTAACACTACATCATTCTTCACACAAGGTCCTACGAGATTTGTCCCCTGTAAATATTACAGCTAAACCAATTACTGATGGGATTGTGTGGGACAAAGTTCCATTCGATATATACGGGCCTACAGAGATAATTCAAATACCATACGTGTTCAAAATTTCAATGTCTGATGTTATTACACCTAATGTTGTCTCTGATGATTGGGATGTTCAAACAGTTGATTCCATGCTAGCTGAAACGAAGGACTATTCCGCTTTTGGAAGTGATGATGTATATGATTATACAATGAATTATGGGGAAATGTTCTGCTATAACAATCGGGGACATCACTACCTACACCGTGCGACTAGATATAGGCCTCTCTTGAACTACACACAGTGGGAACACTGTTCAACACCACAGGTGGGGAGTCCAAAGTATTACAGCGATAAATTTACATACTTTTCTGGGCATGATACAAGGAAAGCAGAGTCGTATTATTTTAAAATACCTCCGGCACATATTAGAAAACTTTTGCTAACAGATACAAAACTGATTTATTCAGATCCCTTCGTTTCCCGGCTCTCGCTTGAGGGTTACGAATATTGGAAAAACAGTATTGATTTGAAAAGTGTATGGGGAACACAAGATTAGCAGATACAGGGTAAAGAGGCTTTGTTTCGGGCATGCCTGATTCCTGTGCAAATTATTTTCTTAAATGACACCATAGAGCAGACATCCTGTCTAGGGTTAGCAAAAATTAAAGACATGAACACGCCCAGTATCCCTACTCCGACAAAATTTAGAGATTGGCAACACTTTCTTAATGTCTCAGAAGAAAGGTTAGATGCAATGGTTAAGGCTGGTACCTATAATTCTTCACTTTCCCGTCCCGGCGGGTGGTTGGTTTGGCCCTCCGACACTGATGAGTGTCAAAAACGTTTCTTGAACTCTTCAGTTCTTTTTTCGATTAACAGGCCTGACCCTCGCTTTCTATCAGGTCAACATACGGGTATAATTACTACATACAGTGTGGGTAAGCTGTGCCAGCAATGGGTGCAGACAAACACGTTAACAGCGGTTAAAAAACACCTGAACACTCTTTCTGACTGTATAGACTTACAGGATTTCCTGTTGGGTCCTAGAAAACAGCGCTCGAAACGGTTTTTATATGCTATGTACAATAAAATTTGGAAACTTTCCCAGATTGAGGCTGCTGCACGTTTAAGGCAACTAGATAAGGAGAATTTGGAAAAAACATTAGCTGTTGTCGACAATGGCATGAACACGCTGTCCATCAGGATTTATTCACTGTCGAATATAGTGTCGTCGGCTATTGATATCACTCAGACAGACTTGTCCCAGTTATCTCATGGGCAAACACAGCTACGTTCCATCATGCAGCTGGGTTGGACATTACAGACACTGAAAAGTGGCCACATTCCATGGAGGTACATTAATGGGAGTGAACTATTCACTGCTTTTAAATTTTCCAGAGAAAAAGAGACAGTGGCTAAAAGGGAGGCTAGTTTCACCCTGCTTCAAGTAGAAAAGTTAGATAAGTTGCCCTTCACAGTAGCAGAGAGTCCTTCAACTATCTGGCTCTTGCACAGCATTATTAATTTACCGATTTCAACGTTTTGTTTCTCGAGCTGCCTGAAACATCTTGCAGAGGGACGATATGAGCAGCTAGGAGATAGCTTTATTAAAGAAGAGTGGGAGTTGCCCTTTGACTATAGATGTCTGAACGGTGAACAGGAGGTCTTTCTTAGCGGAAGTGAATGTGAGACTGCTGTTCGTCATTTTATGATATGCAAACAGGTGTCTCTTCACGGTCTTTGCAATGCGGGGGTCGAGAATTTGGCCTGTTTTCTGAAGGGTACTCCCGTCCCCTTGATTTGTCCAGTATTTCATGTACTTTCCAATGGCAGTTATGTGGTACTGAACGATCAAAGCTGTTGCGGCCTGCGACCTGGATATGAAGTTTGTATGTGTTAAAGAAATTTAGCTGCTGGACCTGTCCTAATTAAGCAACCTTTTTCACTACACTACTCACTGGCCTCTGCTTGCTGTGCCATCGCGGCCCAAAAGGGATTTTTCTAATTTCTTAAATGTGTATCTGGAACGTTATTCTTTTGTCACTTCCTGCGGTATTTAAAAGCATGTCAATGACGTGCTTTGGAAAAAATGTCTTTTGCACACTAAGGGGGTCATTACGACCTTGGCGGGCGGCTGGCGCCTGCCAGGCGGTAACCGCCATGCGCCCGCCAATGCGGCCACACTCCCGCGGCCCCCATTACGACATCCCCGCTGGGCCGGCGGGCGCAAACCAAGTTTGCGTCCGCTGGCCCAGCGGGGATGAGGCCATAACATAGGAGCCGGCTTCCCACTTCACTAATGCACACAATATAAGATAAGCCTCAAACCACCCTTAAAGCCACAATGAAGTCGCCCCAATGAAGCATCAACACTACCTGATCCACAAACACGTTCTTTCAAAAATCTACCATTCTTCTTAAACAGCCCTGTCTCTTGCACCCCATCCATGCCATCTGTCCACGGTCATTCCTTCCACTATAAAGCTCCCACTAGCAGGGCCGGACGGGGAACCCAAACAACAACCCTGGCAATTTCGTCAGACAAGCTCTCTAGGGAGGGGTGGAGAGGGGTTCTAAATGATAAAGCACTACTGCTTTTGTTACTGGAGGCCGATATTGCACACAGCGATTTTTTATTATTAGCTTCTTTTATTAGCTTGTTTTTTGCCTTTGGCTTTTAGTTCAGAAGCAGCTTTTTTAGTGTTTGGGTTCCTGGACCTTCATCATACCCGTTACAGCAATGAGGAGGGTGTAGTGAATCCTAGTTTGTTTTAATGGGATAGCAGGAGTTAGCTTAGCCGTAGGCTTGTAATCTCGTGCCCCCGTCACCTAGTGACTTTTAACCTTCTTAGCTTACTCTGTCTTAGCCCATTTCATTTTTTATTTCCTCTAAGATGGCTGCCTTGTTTATAGTTAGGCGACTTGTTATGAGTTTTATTATCAGTGTCACTGCGCCAAGGCGTCAAGATCAAGCACGAAAGACAAACAAACAGTAGGTGTTCACACTTAGGGATTTTCCCTGTCTATACTTTTGAGGGATTGTTGATATTAATTTCCGTCCCAAGCATGCCTATTATCTATTGTTTTGGAATACACCTACGTCAGGGGACCTTGTAGATCTGTATAAATACATCACACTTTAGACAGATAATCAGAGAGATTCCGACCAGAGGGCATCGCCACCATCGCTGATACCGATGCTGCAGTCGTCTTGACGCTGACCCAGTCTTCGTGTCCCTACTGAGTCTGAGATAGAGACCTCATTCCAAGGTAACGAGGGTTGGGGGCTCCTCTCATGGACACGACTTTGGCAGATTAGGTTTAACGAACCTAGCTCTCCTTTAGGTAGGAGGTTAGGCCTATTCACATGAGGGTAATAGGGCATATATTCCATCTTATATATCTTTTTCATGTATTGCAAAATGGTGGGGGTCTTTATAACAATGACTCTCTTCTTCACAATACTGTTACTTGCTATATTTATTATCCTAATCATTGCAGTCCATGTAACTTATCGCAAATTGCAGTTATGTTAAATAAAAAGCTATTATAACTTTACTGCATCTGTGTCATTGCCTGTGTTTACATGAGACATAATATATCTGTGAGAAAAGGGTAATCTCCGTTTAACCACGACATACCCTGAGATATCTTACTTTGCGTCCATGCGTAAGCGACTGCCATAAATCACCTTTTACTATTGTGTTTCTAGTGAGGTACTGCTAGTGAGCCGGTAAGGTTGGGACAACAGTTGCGACTTGTTGTTGGAAAGACTCAGTCACCTACAAACAAAAGTACTGTTATCCTTAAACCAGCAGTCTTGCTCAGAGCAAGAGTCCAAACTACGACAAGAGTTGGCCACACTCTTCCCATATTGGGGCAGGTACAGCAGCTACAGAGGCCGACGGTTTGCGAATTGGGAACTGGTGTTGTAAGAAGGCTGGACAGCAGGGCATCAAAGTGCAGGTTGCCTTCTGTGTCTGTCGTCATACTGGTGACTGCATGGATCATTGGTCATTCTTTGGTCAAATGGGTAGCCAAACAGGCGGAACCAAGGCAATTCAGAAAGTCGCGGGAGGAAAATGGGTGCTATTGACCTGAAAAGGTGGGGGAAAAAGGAGAATACAATGAGAGGAGTTGCTAGCATGGTTGGCTCAATTGGCAGGGACTAGAGGATGTCTGGACTTGTTGATCCATCTGGGGCAGAATGACTTGGTACAGTTATCCAGTCTTTCTCCTTAGAAGGCCACAAAGGCAGATTTAACTCATTTCAGAAAATTATGAAATCACATGTTTTTGGTTTGGACAGAGCTAGTGCAGCTCCATGTGTTGCACAGTGCATTAAAATGTAATGCCATAGAGAGAGAGCGAGGAGAAACGTCAGCTCCAAGATGCACATTTTATGCAAGTCGCAGCGTACAGGCCTCCTACGACACAAGCATATCATCCAATACGATTTCAATTTGTTTAGAGCAGATGGCATAGTTTGCCATTTTTGGGCAATGAGTACTCTCTAGTAGAGATTGGGGAGTCCTTAGCTAAGACATTTGCAGTCAAGCTGTGGTTTTGAATTTAGGACAGATTGGCTGTTTGAGCGACACTCTGGGGGTTATTCTAACTTTGGAGGAGTGTTAATCCGTCCCAAAAGTGACGGTAAAGTGACGGATATACCACCAGCCGTATTACGAGTTCCATAGGATATAATGGACTCATAATACGGCTGGTGGTAAATCCGTCACTTTTCCGTCACTTTTGGGACGGATTAACACCTCCTCCAAAGTTAGAATAACCCCCTCTGTCTTGGGAAAAGAGTAAAGGGGAACAGGAAAACTCTATGGTGGGTTTTCCTGGTTGGTGGAGGAAGGAGTTTGGAGGCTTAATCCGAGACTGGTGGGGCGTCACCGGTGGGCTTTGTTTCCTAGCTGCGTGTGAGGGAATTGAAAAGAGAAGGTACTGGCAGGGTCAGACTGTCTGTAGCCGGCATCAGGCGTATCCTTGGGAGGCTGGAAGTGTGGGGGCTGGTTTTGCGATGGTGGGAGGCGGTTTTGTCACTTGCGGCCGGTTTTGTAGCGGTTCTGCAATATCGGCCTCCAGTAACAAAAGCAGTAGTGCTTTATCATTTAGAACCCCTCTCCACCCCTCCCTAGAGAGCTTGTCTGACGAAATTGCCAGGGTTGTTGTTTGGGTTCCCCGTCCGGCCCTGCTAGTGGGAGCCTTATAGTGGAAGGAATGACCGTGGACAGATGGCATGGATGGGGTGCAAGAGACAGGGCTGTTTAAGAAGAATGGTAGATTTTTGAAAGAACGTGTTTGTGGATCAGGTAGTGTTGATGCTTCATTGGGGCGACTTCATGGTGGCTTTAAGGGTGGTTGGAGGCTTATCTTATATTGTGTGCATTAGTGAAGTGGGAATATGAAGTTTGTATGTGTTAAAGAAATTTAGCTGCTGGACCTGTCCTAATTAAGCAACCTTTTTCACTACACTACTCACTGGCCTCTGCTTGCTGTGCCATCGCGGCCCAAAAGGGATTTTTCTAATTTCTTAAATGTGTATCTGGAACGTTATTCTTTTGTCATTTCCTGCGGTATTTAAAAGCATGTCAATTACGTGCTTTGGAAAAAATGTCTTTTGCACACTAAGGGGGTCATTACGACCTTGGCGGGCGGCTGCCGCCTGCCAGGCGGTAACCGCCGTGCGGCCGCCAATGCGGCCACACTCCCGTGGCCCCCATTACGACATCCCCGCTGGGCCGGCGGGCGCAAACCAAGTTTGCGTCCGCTGGCCCAGCGGGGATGAGGCCGCAACATAGGAGCCGGCTCCTAATGGAGCTGGCGGTGTTGCGGCCGTGCGACGGGTGCAGTTGCACCCATCGTGCTTTTCACTGTCTGCTATGAAGAGCTGGCCGGGGCCCTGTTAGGGGGCCCCTGCACTGCCCATGCCCATGCCCATGCCTGTTGGCGGTGCTTCCCTCCTATTAGCCCTGGCGGTCTCGGACCGCCAGGGTCGTAATGATCCCCTAAATCTGCTTTATCTATTGTTTTTTCAGTCCTTTGAATGGTTAATGGAACACTTTGTTGATTTGACACTGAGAAGTCTTCAGTAGACGATCGAGTGGTAGGTGGCTCTAGTTTCCATTTTGTTCAAGAAGCGGCAAGATCATCCATTTCTGCAACAAACCTCACCCTGCCATTATTAGACAATAGGTGATGCCGACATTTGGTCGGGCCCAGGAGAGCAGACAAGTACCTGAGGAATGGGAGCAGATTTCCTAGAATACCAGACAGATGAAGTACATAAGTCAGTCAGACTAGGGAAGTGATCTTTCATCCCATTTTTAGTTGAGAAATCTTTTGCTAGGCCTCTGCTCTTAACAGACCAACAGTACTTCTCCACCCTATCATCCACAAAGCATAAAACAGAGAGAGAGAGAGATAATGTGTGTTTGGTTTGTGATTGTACTGGTGTTGAGGAGGTATTGTAACTTCTTGTGGAGATATTTTCATACTGTGTCTTACACACTGCATAACAACATCCAGACCTGAATTTCTAGTGCGTACCTGAAGCTCACCCCAACCAAAACAGAATTCCTTTCACTTGTCAAGAACAGCACACATGAAACAGTACAAACATGGCTCAATGTCAAGAACCTTGATGGCATTGAACTCCAAAGACAACATCATAACTATCAGGTCGCCTAGTACCAGGTCTCTCTTGTAAAGAAAGTGAAACCCTTTCTTCCAGAAAGTGATTTTAGAAGTGCTGTTCAAGCTCTCATATACTTACATCTGGTTTGTGGTAAAGCTCTCCTCCATGGTCTCCCAGGCGCCACATTGACACTCCTGAAAGCATCCTACACATCGCAGTGCGTCTCACCCAGGAACTCAATACATTTCATCACATCACCCCATCCTGATGGAACTCCACTGGCTCTGCTTACCGAGCTACACCAGCTTCAAAATCAGCTGCATTATATAGAAACCCCTGCTTGTTTTCCAGACAACCTCACCGTCTTGGTGATTCTCAGCACTCCCACAGCCATGACACCATCAGACTGCAGACTAAGGATTCGATTTGTATCTTGGCAGAGAGGAAACTCTGGTGCCACATTGAGGGAGGTCCCTCCCTGCCAAGACTATTGTCCAAACCTCCGATTTAAATGAAGGCAGACCATAGTTTGATGGCGGTAGAGACTACTCGGTCCCCGATGTGGTCAATTTTTGAGATTTGGCTACATGTCTGTATCTCCGCCCACCTAATTTAGATTGGCGGACATATCACTTTTTTAATGTCCATCTCCAACAGAAACAACTTGGCAGTAAGGGGCACTGAAAAGTGCTCAATGCCCCTCTCACCATGGGAAGAAACATTGTTTGTTTGTTTTGTTTTTTTAAATCCCACTTTTGGATTTTCTTTTTTTTTTTAAAGCTTGGTAAATGTGCCATATGGCACAATTACAGTGCATTGACAACAACTGCTGTGACAGGGCTCCTGTGAATGCTAGAAATGTTCACTGGGCCAGCGGGCATTTCCAAATCTGGCAGGCAGGTTCTCCATCAGGACGATGGCTTCATGTATCCCATTACCCAGGGCGGGAGGAACAGGCGGCCCATCAGGAATTTTGTCAGATCCTAAGAAATGTAAAAAAGCAAGGCGACAGGCCTTTTCCATCTATGACTCAGGATCTGGAAAGACATCCCTGTATCCATGAAATGACCCATGCTGCTCCAATTTAGGAAACAATTGAAGACTCAACTCTTTAAAGAACACTACATCACACAGAATTAACCATCCACAACCCAGAAACCTTTGCTATCACTCACTGAATTTGTTTGTCTTTAATCTTGTACAGCACTCAGCTGCCTTTTGTCTAGGTTTGCGTTATAGAAATACCAAATGCATACATTTTCTTCTACTGGGTCTACAGAGGCCACATCATAGAAGTGACCTGATTGTTTCTTTGAATATGGGTTTATCTGCATACTTTAGCTTGGTAAGGGTGTTTTAATCTTTCCTGGGCTCTAAGTAATATTCCACCTAAACCTATGTCAGTGGTTCCATTATTTCTTTGTGTCCATGTTTGGTCTGTGTTTTCCCAAAGGCCCAGTTCTCATTCTTGTAGGGGACAATTCAAGGGGGTGGTAGGTTATTTAGTGGTTTGTGGGCTGGTGAGTCATTGGAGGCTGGTAGGGGTCATTTTGGTTCAGTGAATGGTGTATACAGCCCTGTAGGATAGGAGCAAGGTAAGGCAGGTAAACAGAGTGCAATATTAGAATCAATAAGACCTACCTAGGAGAGATAAAAGAGCTAACACAAACAGAGCATGACTCAGAAGTGACATTGCCTTCTCCAGTGACCACCACTGGAATGGTATTGTGGGAAAAAACGAAAGCCGAAGCAATTCATACCCCACAGCCTTATTTAGGCAGGTCAAACGGCAACTATCTTAGCAGTCACAGTCTCAATACATTAATAATTATTGGGATAAGGACACCTGACACGAGGAAACAACTTGCCGGTCAGGGGTGCCTGAGACCATGAACTGATCAGATTGTAGAAGTTTTTGGAAGCAGCAAAGAGGTACACAGATTAGGCACAAATACAGGAATGTGCATTCTCAGACTGGAGGATTCTGGCTGAGGGAGGGCAAGAGACGATGAATTTAGAACCTGGTGCCTTCTGAACAAAAAGTATTTCACAAACTGCTGTATTTGCAAACTGGCAAATATTCAGAAGGATATGGGTGTCCCACCAGCTACAACCACCAGTATCTCCTTTACTAAGGTTTTGCAATTCTGCATTAATAGGGGCATCTAGCTCTTCCCATTCGCTAGAAAATATGGTTGAAGTTGGTTGGTGCCTATTAACATACCAACCGAATGCATGAGGTTTCAATCCTGGCTTGGATAGGACTGTGACTGTTTGGATGTTACCCTTATCTCACCCCTGCACATTTCATATTGTTATTTCTGCAGCACGCAGTTATGCATAACTGTATTTGTTTATTTTTGATTGTCATTGTTCCTGCTGTTCTTGATTAATCTTCCCTGGCTCAGTCACAAAACTGTAACTATTACTTCAAGGTCCTTCTGTTAGCTCACTGTACCCTATTCATACACAATAGCATGCTATTGTTCATGTATCTACTTTGTTCCACCATCTGCAGATGCATTAGCATGGAGCGGGCAGAATAATTATCCATGTAATTAGATAATGCTTAGGTTTGAAGGCACTATAACGCTTAATGAGACTGGGCTGTGTTTTTTTTGAGAATGTAACACATTTGATTATACCACTGGTTCTGCAGTTTACTCATATCATATGTGCAAATAATGTATAAAAAAACATAGATTTTGAGGGGAGCCAGAGCTTTCCTAAGAGCTTTCCTGTGCTACAAGGGATGTTGTGATTTTGCGTAGCACTTGGAATAATTTTGATTTTGTATTTCACTGTAATGCTCTCTTTGCTGAAGAGCATTCACGGCATTGACTCTGTATCACATTTTCAATTAATTTTGCAATAAACCCCATGAATTATTCTGCTATCTAGAATGCAGTAATTTAGTAGGCCATTTACGTTATTGACTGTTTCCTGATATTTCTGATGTGTTGGGAGGTGCCTTACCCCGGGGACACTTTGCCTCATGCCCCCATGGCTCCTTGTCATCAAACGTAAAACGAAGAAACTGAACCAGATCTTCACTCACCAGCAACATAGATTTTCTAGTGTAACACCCAACATATATACGCAAACTATACATGCCTCAATGCACCCTGATGCTTGAAGCCACTCCTCGTCCTTGTCAGCTGTCATGAACAAGACCCACTTTACTTTCTGCATTGTTGGGTGTCAATGCATTTCCATTTGTGCTGTGCATGTTCAGCACAAGAGTCAGCCTGAGGGAGATCAGTCATCCTCCATAGTACTTTATGGCTGCCATAGGAGCAGGTACCTTGCTGAGCTTTAGAGAAGTTTTAAGGCATGGGCAAAGTGGGCAATTGACCACGGCCCTACCTTCCAAGGGGCCCCGGGGGAAATGTATTTGTCTCTTTAGCTCATTGTGAGAAAACAGGGCTGATTGCAGAGGCCCCATAACTTTTTGCCCCCATTTTCCTCTTTTTTGCTGGTGTTTTCCTGACTTTGATGGTGCCCTGGGTACTGCTAACCAGTCCCAGGGCCTGTGCTCTATGTAAAATGGATATGCAAATTAGGCTAATTATAATTGGCTAAGTTAACCTACCTATAAGTCCCTAGTATATGGTAGGGCATTTAGGTTTAGGGACCACAGCATAGGTGGTGCACACCTAGGTGCACTGCTGAGGTGCCCAGTGTCATTTTAAAAGCAAGCCTGCCTTGCTGGCTGCTTTTAAATTAAAGTTATATGCAAATTCGACTTTGGAATTAAAGGTACTTCCAAAGTCTTAAACTACCTTATTTTTACATATAAGTCACCCCTAAGGTGTGCCCTATGTGCCCCTAGGGCTGGGTGCCATGTAACTATAAGCAGGGACTTTATAAAAATAGATTTATAAGCCCTGGTGAGGTAAAAACAGCCAAATTCGTTTTTCCCTCATTGAAGTAAATGGCCTTCATAGGCTAGAATGGGCAGACTTTATTTAAAATTTTAAAGTCTCCTTAAATGTTACATACCAAGAATTTGGTATCAAATTGATTGTTGTAATAAATCCCACAACTTCCAGTTGTTGGATTTAATATAACTTGTCCAGGTAAAAAGTTTAGACTTTACCTAAAAAGTTGCCAATTTCAGCTCTGCATTGTTTTTGCTGCTGTGCTCTGATTGGCCAGCCTGCAGCAGCTTCTGCCAGGCTGCCTTGATTAGGTGTGAAGTGGCCTGACTTCACACAAAGGAATGTGCTTGGGGGAGAGAATCTCCCCTCAGCAGATGGTGAGGCAGGAAGGGGGAGGGCTGCCAAACTGGTCTTCAAAGGCAGAGAAGGACATCTGGAGCACCCAGCAACACCCCCACATCCTGCAACCCCAGACAGCTAGGTGCCCCCTTGATTAGATTAGGAGAGGACAGGAGAGGAGAGGGGTGTGTTTATGATTTTTAGCCATACCAGTGGGTGGGCTCAGCCAGATGTAACCTCCAAAAGTCAGATTCAGCCATGTTGGATTTTTAGAGACTGTTGCCTTTTGGGATGGATTTTTGCCACACTTCCCAGGAAGTGGTCATCACAGGGGGACGACCCTGTACCTGATTGGAGAACCAGGGCCCCCCTGCTTTTCACCCAGGAGCAAGAATAAAACTGGCAGACCTGCCCCCACACCTCAGATCCCCTCCAGAATTCAACAAGAAAGGAACTAAAGAAGAAGAAGGACTGCCTTGCATGTACCCCTGGCCTGCACCTGGACCCTGCACTCAGAAGGACTGCACCAGCTGCACACTTGGGCTTCACCACAAGAAGGACTTTGCCTGGCTTCAACTGGTTCAAGGAGGGACTCCCTGTTTGCTGCAGGTGAAAAATTGCTAAACCAGAGTCCCCTGCACCAACTCCTGAAGAAAGCGACCAGCTGACCACTGTCCAGTGGCCAAAAAGGAGTTTGCGCCAGGTGCATTCTGGGAGTTGAAGTCCGCACCCCCCAAGGACCATCACAGAACTTCTGGACCCTTGGGGTGAGCTGTGGACCCCAAAAGAACCTTAAAAGAACATCTGGGTGAAGCCCCAGAAGTTTGGAAAAGATTTGAGAATTTTTGGAAAAAAGCTCCAGAGAGGGACCGACCCGCCGCGGAAACTCTAGCCGGCTTGCCTCAACCGCGACCCGGCCTGACTTCGTGGTTCATCCCGGTAAAGAAAAACATCCAAAAAAGAGACTAAGTCCGAACGTAAAAAGTTGACCGGGACCTCCCAGCCATCGTATCCGAGAAGGGCTCCATGGACGTCGGATCAAGATCCAGGTTTACCCCGGTCGAAGGATTTTCATCTCGAAAAAACGACTAAGTCCGAAGGTAAAAGTCTCCACCGAGGAAACCCACATCGCGTATCCGGACAAGGGCTCCAGGAGGTCGGATTCAACTGGCAGGTTCGTCCCGGTGAAGAAAAACTTCAAAATAAAGACTAAGTCAGAAGGTAACTTTTTAACCGAGGCCTCCCGCGACCTGTAGCCGAGCAGGGCTCCATCGCGGTCGGCCTGAAAGTTTGACTTTGCCCCGGTCGAGGTGCAACCAGATGACCCGATTGGCGCTTTTTGTTTCTAAGCGCTAGAAAAGTAATAATTCTTTAAAAATTCATATCTCCGGTTCCCCTGAACCGATTTTAATCGTTTTTGTGTCATTTTAAAGATAAAAATATAAGCTATTTTTATAAATTGGTTTTGGATTTTTAAACTGTTTCCTGTGTTTTATTTAATTACTGTTTTGTGATATTTGAATGCTTTACACTTTGTCTCCTAAGTTAAGCCTTGACGCTCGTTGCCAAGCTACCAAGGGTTGAGCTGGGATTAATTTACTGAGACCTAACTGTACCTATGTGGAGGTTAGTGGCTTGTTGCTAGGTGTAGGTACCTACCTGCCCTACCAATAACCCATTTTCCAACACTCATGTCTATTAATTAATCTTAACCACACTCCCTCTCTCTGCCTGCCTCTACTTGTCACTCTTCCCACTCTTTGTCTCTCTACCCAGTGTCATCCTTAGGATTTTTGGAATACTGGGCAAGACATATTTCAGCTATTTTTGTGTGACCCTCATCCCTTAAAGTTTAAATATAACTCATACTGCTTGCCATCATGTGGGCTTCAATTAGCAGAAAATGTGTAATAAAATTCAAAGTTGTCCTGAACTGGGGGCCCCAAAATATGTCTTGTCTGGGCCCTCAAAAATCCTTACGGTGATACTGCTGGGCTGCACATCAACTGAAGATCTAGAACTGATACACTTTTCTTACAGCATTCACTCGCAGGGGGATGATCAGATCCTGAATGACTTTGGCCATCTGTTTCAAGACCTGGTCTGGCTGACGCACCCCCCATAAAGCTGTACATCTACTTCACAATTGCATAACAAAATACTAAGGGTTCCCGTTTCAAGGTGCAGGGAAGGGGTTCCCTTGACCCCCATATGCCATCTTCGTTCCCTGCCTTTCAAAAGGCTCGCAGCGCTGCACAGGTTACACAGACCAACAGCCTGGAATTCACAACACTCATCCATCACCAGACGTGTCTTTTATTCCACCAGACATTTCCCTGGTGGCCTGGAGCCCTGGAGGCTGGTTTGGAGTCCGGCTACCCCTTGTGCCCTGGTCACTTTCCCCAGCTCCATGAGTTTAACTGCAACACACACTAAGGCTTCAAGATAGAGAGAGGGAGGAGGAAGATAGAGAGAAAGTGATTAAAGAGCGGGAGGAGAGAGAAAGGAATGAGAATGGATGAATTGAGAGAGAGAGCTTGTGCATAGAGACACATGCAGCGGGCTGGTTTGTGCATTTTTGCTAGGGATGCTTTTGTTTCCCCAGTCTGGCTCTGTCTATCAGTATGTAATCTGCACTACCCCACTCTATCTTGATCACCTGTCTTCTTTATTTCCTTGCATAATTTTTTCTCTGCCTGTCTAAACTGACTGTTTCTCACCATTCTTTGTCTCTTTATCACATATCTCACTCAGGTCTCACCTTGTACATTTTTCTGCTATTTTCAGCTATCTCCCTATCATATACCTGCCTCTCTCTGTCTCAAATGTCTATTTCTTATTGAGCTGTCTCTACCACCTCTCTTCCTGTCTGTCTTTCTGAGCTACTTAACTATTTTTATAACTGTCTATTTCTATTTGTCTCACACCTGTCTCTTCCTATCACTGTTAGCTGTACCTTTCTAAGTTGACTGCCTCTTTATCATACCCTGTATCTCCTTTCTCTTTATCTCACTGTCATATAACCACACCTACCTCCTTACACCATGTATTTCACTCCTGTCTGTTTATTACCCCCTCTCTCCCACTGCCACTGGTCTCCCCTTCTGTCTCTACCAGATGACTCCCAGATGACTCTCACCTGAATGCCTCTCTCACACTAACACCTGTGTCTTCTCTTTGTCTCTTTAAGCTATATCTTTCTCACCTCTTCTTTCTCTCTTACCTTTATGTGTCTTGCAACTGTCCTCACCAATATCTGTCTCTCTCACTCTCAACTGCTTTTACTGAACTTTTATACATGTCCACTTCTTTAACCCTCTGAACTGCCCCATTATCACCTCTCATTCTCACACCAGTCTCTCGCTCTCTCTCTCATGCTATGTAATGTCTCACCTGTGCCTCAGTAGTTCCCAGTTCCACCACTGTGCCTTTGAGCTTCCCTGATCGACTTTCATCTCTTCCACTTTCCACTGTACTGTATTTTATTTTCTACTCAAAGGTCAGTGACATTCAGTGGTTCTTTCTTTGCCAGCAACCCTTCAATATTTTTAAACGTTTTTACTTATGCTTCCCGAGAAAGTCATGGTGCTGTCTGGGGTATACTGTGCAACAGGTTGTTGCAAGGCCGTGGTTACTGTGATTTGTTTTGTGTGCCTTGGCTCACAGTCTGCAGAAGTGGATGAGGGCCCACCACAAGGCGGGGGCACCTGGGAGCCCCCTGCACCAAGCTGTGGTGCCTTGCGTTACTCTTGTGACTTCACAATAAAACCTACTGACTTGTGACACAAAAGAATACAATTTCCCTTATGGCCTCACCCCAAGGAAGAGCTCATATATCTGAAAGAGTTTAGAGTAATCAAGGCGGTGTCTGGTCCCACACCCTAGGTATCTTCAATGGTGGTTACTCAGTAGCCCATGCAACCAGGGTGCCATTAGAAAAAGCATTGACATATGTCCCTAGAATAGATCTTTTCAGAGTGAGAGGCTCTCATGCCCACCATCATTGATGAGATCAGTGACCTGAACAAAGCCTGCTGGTTCTCTGAGCTTGACGTCGATGCCGGCTATCTTATGCTGGATGAAATATGCAGGTATCTCACAGCATTGTCCCTCCATGTGGGTTTGAGAAGTTATAAAAGACAAAGCCTTGGCATTTCATCAGCATAAGAGGTTTTTCAAAACCCCTGTCCGGTCTACAGAACGTTGTGAATATCATTCTCTGCTTTCGGATCTATGCATGCAAAATTCCTGAATAGGTGACAAACAGCAACTCTTCAGCACCTGAAAGACTTTAGGTTGACCCTACACTGGTCCATGGGAGGCATCCTAAAGACTGAAGTACAAATCTATGCATTTGTTGTCTCTGGTGCTGGATCAAGATAGACCTATCGAAGGTATTAGACATCAAAGATGCTGCCCCTCCCCGCCGCAGTATGCACCAGAAAAATGCAGCATCCTAGGAATAGTCATTTTCAGACGGAAAAGAGCAGCAAGCACTCCACACCACCAAAGCCTCCCCTTTGCATGATGTAACCACGGGATACTTCAATATTACTAAATATATTACTCTAATCACGCACACCAGCCTGGTGGAACTAATGGCAGGTCTGATGCAAAACCTCTTTTGCAAGCCATGCCCTTTTGGTGATGGAGCAAACATGTTTTCAAAACAAGGAGGCAGCAGCCGCCAAGTGGGTTTGTATCCACTTCCACCTGTATTTGTATTGAGATTCCTTCAAGGTGGTCACCAACCAAAAGTCCCTTGTATGTGTTTGCTGACGCCACATTTCACCCATCTCCCCGAATTGAAAAGTGGACACCAGTTACAGAAGATGTCAGTTTTCAACAACCCAGCAGACTACATCTCACAATACCCCTGACACAACGTTTCCCATAAGACTGGTCAAGAAAGCAGGCATGACAATTGAAATGGTCTCACTAGGAATACCATGTCAAGGATGTACTGGGCCATTCATATCTTCAAGCACTATGGATAGTCCACAGTGAACTTAGTGCCGCAGGAGGTTACGTCCTGCTTCAAGGTAATTGTACCCTGGTTCAATAATCTTCTCAACACCACCTGGTCAGCTTAACTCTCCAGGGACACCAAGGTATAGCAAAGACTAAGGCCACGCTGAGAGAAAAAGTCTTGTTCCCAGGCTGGATGTCTTGATAGATCAAACAGAGGGAGTGTGTCAATGGCCACGAGGGCCCCAAAATGCCCAATCCCCACAATTGCTCAGAACTATGTCAGGAAGTTAGTGGCGACTTTGGGATGTTCCCATATGGAAAATATTTATTGGTCATAACAGAAGCCTTCAGAAAATTCCCTGTTGTTGATGCAGTGTTCTCAACAGCGTTTGAACATGTCTATCCAAAACCTAAAATGATCCTAGGAACTTTTGGGTTACCTCCATCATCAAGACAGATAAATCCCACCTTAACAAGCCGTAGGCTTTCAGAAATACATCAGGTCCTTTGGCATACGTCATCAATAGATCTCTCAAAGGTGACAACAAGCGAATGAGGAAGTAGAGAAAATGATGAGTACCATCAATAAGACCATAGGAATATGGCTGGAAATCCATGAATATATGGAGTTGGTGATTCACATATTTCTGCAAATGTATTGCAACACACTCCATTCTACAACTTGCCAGGCCCCAGCAACCATGCTGTTTGGTCTTCCACTAAAATAATTTCTCAGTATAACTTACTAGGTCTTGGGCACAATCAAACCCAGCTCTGATCTAACATGGGTGTCGAACAAAAAATGCAGCTAGCATGGCAGGAAGGGCTAGATGAGAGTGATGCTGTCCTGATTAGAATATTTCATCCTGGCAGCAAGTTCAAAATGACATTTGAACATGAAACTTGGACTGTGGGGGGACAAGAGGCACCATGGTCACTTGCCAGATGAAGAGCGAGAAGGTGACCAGGAATCTATCCTTCTTCAAGAGGTGGAAAGGGCTAACCAGTTGTGGAGACAATGTCTCTAAACCTTATACGGTTGAATGGTAGGAGTGTGTTGTCCCAACCCCGTGGCTTGTCCTTTGGACCCTGTTGGTACCTTGCCAGTACAGGTCAAGCTCCAAGAGCCACTTCCTTTAACAAGTCAGCCAGTTAACCCCTCCATCACCTCAAAGATTGTGTGACTATGCTTGGTGACTGTCCATTTACTATTCTATTTCTTTTAAATTTCCATTAGAGAGAAATGTAGTGTTCTACCTGGCATATATGTACGAGCTATGCATGCATGCGGATGCCGGGCACGGCATCAAGCTACATGTAAAGATCACTGAGTGCATGGACTCAGACAATATATAACCTGAAGCAAGACTGTGGGGGTTAAGGGATGTCTAGAAAGGGACACACACAGACCAACAAAAGAGTAAGTCTATTGCTATTCATAAACTGCACTTCTATAGCTACAACAGCCAAATAGGACCCTAAACAGTAGTAAATGTACTCCAGCACAGATCTGGAGTGAGTTGAGCACCACACATGGCCAAACACTAGTACTGTAACACCCTTCCTAGAAAATAATTGGAGGTAAGGACTTCAAGTAGAATCTCATAGGATATAATGTTAAAATGAATTAATTTATTTAGCCCTCTTAAAAATGCATATGATTGTGCTTGAATGTTAAAACATATACATATATAAATAACAGTAATTAATAATGCATTTTATATTATTTTAATATTTTTCAATGTATAAACAGATGTGCTTTTTAAACATAAATAATACAATGTATTACTAAATCTTCAAAGAAAATAATTTTAATTTGATTTCATATGTTTAAATCAATTAAATATTTAATTCAAAATTAAGTTTATAGTGGTGTAGCATTTTTATTCTGTTCTACATTTAAATTAAATAGATTAATTAATGTACATTATTATTTAACTTAAATATTCTTAGTGGTTTTTTTTTTAACTTTAATTAACTTGTAAACGTTTTCCTGTACTCCCCTTCACTCTTCAAAATTGACAAAGAGAGGTCTCCTCTGTGGTGGCAGAGATTGTCCACCTGCATGTGAAAAGTTGCAAGTGGTAACTTTACCCTTGTAAATTGGGTTCTGGTTTCAGGGTCTGGAGACATGTAAGGCTACACTTTGTAGTAACTTTACACTCATACATAGTGAACAGCCTAAAGGGGCACATTTTCGAGTAAAAGTAAACTTTCACGACTAAAATGTACTTATTTGTAAGTTTACTTTTGTCAATAGCCCACTGAGTGAGGGGTTGACACAGTCCCTGAGAACAGACTCGTAATGCGGCCCTTTTTCAGAACATCCTGAAAACAATGCTAGAAAACCACAAAGACATATGCCATTGCTGCCTATAGTGTACAAACCTTTTGTACAAATCAAACAGTGGACCCCCGCTTCAAGTGAACAACGACTTACTCAGCCCTCCTGCACAACACTTTTCAGGTCACTGGTAACTAAGAGACCAGAACAAACGTGCACATATGGCTGGTGGTCTAACAGATAAAGTTCCCTTGCGTGTCTGTCCCTCCAAGAACAGTTCTTTTTCTATTCTTCCCCAGAAAATCAGAGTACAGACAAACAAATATGTTCAAATATTCTAGAAGATAATTTACTACTCTAACAACTATTTGAGGATAATGTCTTCATACCCTTAGCAAACAGGAAGAGTAAAAATACTTGTCCGTCAGTGTGCATGCACAGAATGGGGAATGCAGTAGGACATTGATAAATGGAGAGGTTCAACTGACAAAACACAAGCGGAATGGTGGGAATGCGCTCAGCATGAAGAACAAACTCACCACTTGGAAAACACTTGCTGCAATACACTACATATTGGCTAAAGACAGGGCGAGGTGCACTCCAATAGAACATTTGCCATTTTAAGAAAAATAATCTTGGGCCACCACACCGTCCCAGTTTCCCAAAGTACAGCCACTGCGCCCAGCCAAAGCACATGGAGAATCATATTACTCAAGTCCAATCAGACTCTAACTTTCTATCAATACCTGCCTACTAAACGCTACTCCTTCAATGATCAAACTTTAACAACCAGCAGCACATCACTAACACCTATAGGCAGAGCAGCAGCACCTACTCCACAGAATAGCTCTCCCTATTGTATGCCCGACTCCGAAACAGAGTTTCTAATCCTAAAACAGCTCACCTCAAAGACCCTTAAAAAAAACAGGACAGCTGCAGGAACTGATACAACAGCAGATTCTGCTAATCTACAGCTCTTCCTTCACTTGTGATACATGTGGTATTCTGCTTACTGGTTCATCATGTTGACAAGACACAGCTGAATTTGTTTCTTTCAGGTTCTCGTCTTTCCTTGTACTTAACGTACCTATGTTTTCCTTGCCACAACATCTTTACTGCCAAAAGTAAATCAGTTGTACAACATTGTAAGGAACATAAATAAGGTTTATTCAACAATTCTATAAGATCTAGGTGTACCATGTACACAGCCTGACTGGAGCAATGTAGCCTCTTGCTCAGCTCATCTGGACTTCAAGGTTATTCCTCCCAAGCTTCACGGTGATTTGCCAAAATCAGCTCAGGTGGACTACCTGGTCCAGATGATGATGCTTTATGGGAAGATATGCATTTATGCCTTTCCCTTCCCTTCCCTTCCCTACGTTTCCTTTCCTTTCCTTCACCTTACTTTACTTTACCTATGCTGCTTGCAAGGTCAAGTAATTGCTGACAGATTTCAAAAGCATCTTTTTCTCCCTTTTTTGGACTATATTAGGATAGACGGGACATCTCCCAGTGTTTTTGGTAGGCGTTTTACATCAACCAACCCTAAATAACCCCCTAAGACCTGGTGTAAAGTTTGGCAGAATACTAGGGCCAATATAAACCAGCAATAAACCAGTCACATTAGACACAGGGTTCTCTTGCTCAATTGTGAGTCATGAAAAGCTACATCTTTACAGCACCACGTGTCAACCTCAGACTGGGCGGCCTCTCGAGTTAGGGTGGGGCGAGTGGGCGACTGTCACCCATTTCCAATGCCTGTAATGCAAAGCAAGGTGGATACGGGCGGGGAAAATGTAAACGTTGCTAACAATCAGGAAGAAAACTCTCTCGAGTCATTTTTTATTTTTTGTCCTGCTTTTGGGGTTTATTTTCTGACCACAGACATGGTACCAACTCGGCAAACCTTCACAGCACAGCAGACTGCCCCCTGCATGATTGTTTTCCCAGACACCTCCCATTTTACATATTCCAGTTAGGTCCCTGGATCAGAGCCCATTTAGGACTGTCACCTGAGCAATCAAAGTTCCATGCCATAGGGGAGTCTTGCTGTTGAGTGTTACCTGCCATTTAATGTGTTAATGTGTTAGGCTAGCAGTTGATAGGTATTCTAGTTACCATTGACCATGCGTGGGAGGATTGCTGCACTATATAATAAGGCCTGCAACCCCGGAGTTTCCAGAAGATCAATGTCTAATGGTCGGATCATTTCTTTTTCCAAATAGCCAATGATTAGTAGGGATCAATTGTGATGTCCAATTGGAGTTGGATGTTTGCTACTCCAAGCCCCCTTCCTATGGTGCCAACATGCATTTATGGATGGAAACTTTCAGGAGGCCACTAGCCCATGAGTATTTACTGAGCGAGGAGTTGCAGGTTCGTGAAGAAACTTGGTGGGATCGTATATGTGTATTTTTGTAATATGTATAAAAATCTCTGTAATATGATAATTTTGAACATTACCTTTTTCCCCAGTATGGAGAGTGTAGGAGTGCTCCATGTCTCAAAGTCTTGTTCGTGCGCTGGATTAGTGAAGCTATGTTGAGGTCCCAATATCTCCAAATGTCTTGTACAAGGCCAGGAATTTAAAGTGGTCTCTAGGCTGGCACAATTCACCTTTAAGTGGGACACAGGTTAAAGTCTCATACTTAATCTGATTGCCTTAACCAGTGGTGCATATTTTAGCTCGGCATTAAGTCAACGTGGTCGTTAAGGCCCAATGTCTGTATGATCTTGACCAACTTGGTGGCCAGGATTTTAGCCAATATTTTAGTACCAATGTTATTTAACAAGACATGATGATATGAGGAGCATTCATTTGGCGGCTTCTCTGGTTTTAATATTACTGAAATTGTGAAACTGCAAGGTCATAGGACAGGTAGCTGGTTTGAAGGGTCTCCCCATAGACTGCTAGTAGGTGCAGGATAGCAAGTCAAACCTTTTGAAAAATGTGAGCTGTAGCCCATTAGGCCTGGTGTTTTGCCAAAGGGCATTTCAGTAATGGCTTCTTAAACCGCCTCTGGTGTCATAGGGATGTCTCAATTGAGGCAGTTCTCTGGCTGTAGGATGTGAATAAATAGGTTTCTTACTTTCTCTCTCTGTCATTGATGGGATTTGTTTCTCTTACAAATAGCAATAGTAGTCAGGAAATGTTTTGACAATTGTAAGGCTCCTTTCTGGGTTATGGATAGGAAGGACTATCCTAGCCTCTGATTTGTGGTCTATACAATGTAGTAGCTTGTCCGCTTTACCAGCTGATTAGTTATTATTATGTTGTGATACCAGTCAGGCCAGTTTCACATTTTCAAGCATTCGTTTTTAAGGGACAGTTTAGCTGTCTAAAGTTGCCAGAGAATTTCTCTGTTGAGAGCCAGTGTTACTATCCCTCCTAGTTGACAGATTAGCTCTTCAAGTGCTGCCACTGCATTTTCCCTGTCCCTTGCTTTTCCTCTCAGGAAGGACACAGCCTTCCCATAGATGGCAGTTTTAAATGGACCCCACAGGGTGACCATAGAGGGCTCTGTTCCCTGGCTCAGTTTAAAAAAAGTCATGATTATTATAAAGGGGGTCTCTGGTTGGCAGTCAGTTTGCACTCTGTCGAAGCAGGGGCCCTCACTCTAGTCAGGGTAAGAGAGGTACACACCTAGGATAACCCTTGTTTAACCCCTTGCTAGCTTGGCACAAGCAGTCAGGCTTATCTCAAAAGTGAAAACACTACAAAAGGACCCAATACCAGTTTGAAATATAGCTAATATTTATCTGATTAAAACAAGACCAAAACGACAAAAATCCAAGATACACAAGCAAAGTTATGAATTTTCTAAGATTAAACTTGGATATAGCTTTTAGAAACACAAATGCTTAAATTTTGTGTTATCACAGTGTCGTGGCGGAGTCGTCTCCAACAATCTGACGCCAATGGTGCTGTTCACAGAGTTGCGTAGACCCACAGGTAGAGTAACTTTTGAAAGTGAGGAAACAAGCCAGTGCACGGAATCGGGGAAAAGAGGCGTCCCTGGATCCAGTGCAGCATTGGTTCTGGTGCTGCTGTGCAGTGGAGCAGTGGCGTCACGGGGTCAGGATGCGGCATCAGTCCGAGCATCGTCCCGCATCAGCGCACTTGGTTTTTCTTGGTTTTTCAACCCCTTTTCACTTCCAAGAGCCCAGAGACTGGAATAGGCATCATCTTGCAAGTTAGGTTCCACAGCAAGTGAACTCAGAGGCTAGTAGGTGAAGTCTTTGCTCTCCCTGAGACTTTTTAACAGGAGGCAAGCTCAGGCCAAGCCCTTGGTGAAACTTCACAAGCAGGATGCACAGCAAAGTCTAGTCTTTGTCGTCTTTAAAGCAGAAGCAGCAACTGCAGGCCAACCCAGCACAGCACACACAGCAAAGGGGCAGTATTCCTCCTCCAGTTCTTCAGCTCTTCTCTTTGGCAGAGGTTTCTCTTGATACAGAAGTGTTCTAAAACTCTGGGATTTTGGGTCCAATACTTATACCCATTTCTGCCTTTGAAGAAGGCAAACTTCAAAGGAAAGCCTCTGTTATTGACAAGATCCTGTCTTGCCCAGGCCTGGCCCCAGACACACACCAGGGGGTCAGAGACTGCATTGTGTGAGGATAGGCACAGCCCTTTCAGGTGCAGGTTTCAGCTCTTCCCTCCCCACTCTAGCCCTGGAGACTCATCGGGATATGAAGGACACTCCCCAGCTCCCTTTGTGTCACTGTCTAGAGGGAATTCACAAGCAACCCAACTGTCAGTCTGACCCAGACGTGGATTCCACAGGCAGACAGAGGCACAGAATGGTTAAGCAAGAAAATACCCACTTTCTAAAAATGGCATTTTCAAACTGATGATCTAAAAATCAACTTTACCAAAAGATGTATTTTTAAATTGTGAGTTCAGAGACCCCAAATTCCTATCTCTATCTGCTCCCAATGGGACACTGCACTTTAAAGATATTTAAAGGCAGTCCCCATGTTACCCTATGGGAGAGATAGGCCTTGCAATAGTGAAAAACACATTTTACAGGTCCTACCTATTAAATACACTGACCCCTGCCCATGGGGCTACCTAGGGCCTACCGTAGGGTGATTTATATATAGTAAAAGGGAAGGTTTGGGCATGGCAAGTGGGTATACTTGCCAGGTCAATTTGGCAGCGCAAGACTGCACACACAGACACTGCAGTGGCAAGTCTGGGACATGTTTGCAGGGCTACTCATGTGGTTGGCACAATCAGTGCTGCAGGCCCACTATAAGAATTTGATTTACAGGCCCAGGGCACCTCTGGTGCACTTTACTAGGGACTTACTAGTAAATCAAATATACCAATCATGGAAAAGCCAATCACCAATGCAATTTGCACAGAGAGCACTTGCACCTTAGCACTGGTCAGCAGTGGTAAAGTGCCCAGAGTACTAAAAACCAGCAAAAACAAAGTCCAGCACACAGTAAAATATACAGAAAGCAGAGGCAAAAAGACAGGGGAAACCACGCCAAGGATGCCAGATCTATCAATTATTATTTCTGACAAAAACTGATGTCAGGCTAGCCTAGCTCTGCCGCATGCATGAGCCATCGCAGAGTCCACTCAGCCTGTCCTCGTCTGGGTCCCCTTGCCATAGCATGAGTCTTCTAGCTACTGAGCTCCACTGTCTCCACCCCACCACCAGTCCACAGCCCGCCACACCCTCAGTGCCTGAATGGACATGCCAAGAGTCCGGGTGGCCCAGCGCACCAAGCCACGAGAGAGACGGCAGCGGATGCAGACAGACTTCAGCTTCACTCAGATTTAGCTGTGCTCTAGGTCTATTGAATCAGCTGGGCTTAGGAAGATTGAAGACAAATTATTCCCGGCCTAGTCTGAGCTATGCAAAGTTGCAGTGACCATCTGCTTATTTCTTCATTGTGAGAGCAATCTTGAGATGACATTTATTATCCTACAACAATATTACCTTTGTGTCTCAGTACTTGTACATAGGGGCATTATTTTTTTATATTTTCCTTTCTTAATGTTATCTATCAGCAACCCAGTCCTAGTCTATTGTATTAGAATTATTGTTCAATGTGGGAGAGAGACTTATTAAGGCCTATTGTAATGCTTTCCCAGACCTTGTCCTGGAAACAACATGGCACATGCTACTTGTGTAATTTTCATAACTTGCATTTCAGCATGCTGCCAAAACCTTTGACAAACATTTGTTAATCCTATGCACTTATTTTCTGAGGGACCTTTGTTTACCCCATAATCATGCAAATGTACTCACTGGGCATGTTCTCCTGTTTACTGGATACCTAACGAAAGAAATCACAGATTTTTTCATTTGATCAAGAAAGCAACCAGAAGAAAGAATCCACGGAGCCTTCTAGCAGAGAAAGAACCCTTGCACCATTTGACAGCAGAAGCAATCTCAGAACTGCTCAAGACTGTCTCTCACCAGCTTTCAGGACAGTAAAAAGCAGCAAGAAGCACAGCAACATTTTGGTACTTCAAAGGTGCACAAAACCAGAGTCATCGACACCCCCAAAACACAGCGGTCCTGGCTATATCCGATTATTGTTTGATATTTCCAAAACAAACTGGAAGGAATCTAGTTACCTGTTTGAGTATTGGTCTTGCATTCTAGAGTTGCACAAAGATCCCATGGCCAAAGATTGGCCAAGAAAGCTGCTGCCCTCAGCAGTATCAGCAACATTACAGAAGGCAATCACCCAGTACCCTTGGAAGAAAAGTATCTGAAAATGTCCCCCATTGTCTTCCGTGTCACCAAGATGGCAGTAGAGCTTCAAGACAGATGTAGATCTGAAGAGAGACAGCACATTCATCAAGTCATTGTATGTTTTTTCTACGCAGTAGGAAATGAGGGGAATGACTAACGTTTCTGCAGAGGAATGGTTCCTGATCAACTGAAAAAAAATCTCAGATGGTGATCCCACGACATGGATTTTATTTGGATCTGCTTCAGGATAAAGGTGGAGTTTTCTTGCTGGAGCAAAGGGCCGCGTGACAGAAGAAACAACTTGTCTCCTCACATAATGTTAAGCTCTAACATGCTCATGGTGTAAGAGCACATGGCCCATAGAGTGTTGATGGTGCCCTTGGATTTCCCATCTCCATTCTTGGTGTAAACCAGTTTTACAGGACTTTGAAATGCTTTTTCCAGCCTTCTTAGAACTCCTTGGCAGTCCTCAGTGATGGTAGGCCCGTCCAGTGTCAGTCATGAGATGCTTATATGGCAGCTCACTCTTGTATTGATCAATACAAATGCTAGCAGCCTGAATTTGGAAGCCTATATGGTACTCTAGATATGCAAGGCTGATGATCGGTGGAACAACATATCCCTCATAAAACTGAAATGAGTTGATAGAGGATTTCAAACCTCTCAGACACATTTTCCTCAGATCGCTTGAAGAACATACTATTTCACTGGGATAATATTGTCCCTATGCCGAGCATCAACAAACAAACGAGGCAACCACTTCAGTTTCCTGGCTTGCCATACTCCTGGGTAGTGGTCCCTCTCATACATCAAACTACATGTAAGATCAGGTGGATAGACAATATCCAAGGAAACAGGTTCTGGGTATGATCTTAGACTGTGTGCCACCCCAATTAATACTCTGCTTCCATATTTTGTTCCTGGTCCCCAAATTCATAGCCAGGGAGGAATTACTGCTGTTACCATGATTATCCTTCCCGCCATTTATGCATATTCCTTGTGTAATCCCCTTTTTAAAGGAGGATGTAGTGAGAACCATAGTGATAACTGTGTATTGGCCACCGAAGGACTAGTTTCCTCTTTTAGGCACCATGTCTATTTCTCCAGTGTGGAATATTCCCCAGATCCCATTATGTCTTTCGTTGGAGCAGACAGGAAGACATACTCCCAGGATTATACCAAAGTCAATGTGAAAGTTAAAAGAGGGTCCCCGGAGCAGCCCTCGAGACTCTCCATATTGAATACCAGTCAAAACTATTTTAGGTTTCATGGCATTTCACTTTCCGTGCAACCATCCATCAAATCACATGGATTGGCCTTAGACCCAAAACTCAGCCTGAATGAACATGCCAATAAACTGACAAAAACTTCTAAAGGAAATTAAGATCTCACTCCCCCCACTCAGATTTCAGCCCAGCAGTTTATGCGCCGCAGTTTATCCACCTTGACAGTGGCAATGATCTACTACCAAGCCTAGCCAAAACACAATAGTGCCTTTGATGGGCAGGCTACACACTGTCAATGCTTGTTGTCACAGTACCTGAGGTTTTTAGAGTTTACCGTTTCTGTCTCGGGTTAAGCAGGAGGAGGGTGTGTTACAGTTAGGCATTTGAAATAAGGAAGATGTGGTCTGACCAATCCATTTAGAGAGTTCAAATGTTATGTGGTGTTCCTTTACAAAAATCCAGTCCAGGGTAGCGCCCTTATTGTGGGTAGAGAAGGTGCAATATTTTAATAGGTTGTTGTCTGTAGAAAGGATTTTAGGGGAATGTTTATTTCTTTGTCTTTTTCCAATGGAGGTTGAATTCTGAAAGGAAAATCTGATCACCGTTAGGTGATGATTTGATCAGTGCTATAATTAAGCAAACCTTTAATAAATCTATTTGTTGTGTGGTGGGTGAAATATTGTGATCAGCCTCAGTGGTTTGTGTGTCATATTTGTAATCTCCACAATACTGGAATGAGAAGTAGTTTATCAAGTTAGTTTGCTTTCCATCTATCTGATGGCCCACATATCAAAACTGAAAAAATCTAAGCAAAGGAATCTAAATTTCCTCTTGCTTTTCATCGAGATGTATACAGCATTCGGGCCCCAGGTGGCAGAAACACAGTTTTGACTTCAGTGATGGAGAGTGAGGCCTAATGCCAGGATAGACTGACCACAACTCAATTAAGTAATCCGTGGTCTGATTTCACATTGAATGCACTGTCCCTGTTTCCTTTGTGGTGTATTCTTAATTAAATGTTCCGGAACAGATCCGGAGAGTCCACCCGACTACAAAAAAGATTGCTGTACTCAGCATAGGCGCAATTCTTACAGTGCGTATCAGTTCTGACGAGAAGGCATTAGTGAAAGCATGGCAGTCGGTTGATAACTTCTGCTCCATCACTCGCTGGAGGCAGGCCAGCATCTCTTTGAAGAGGGATATTCCGGGGCATCCATGCAATCACCATGGCACTCTTTCATGTTGCACCATTGGAGGCAACACTTAATGGTGCGCCACTCCCATGTAGCTCACAGTCAGTGCACCTACCAAGAGGTTTTTTGCATCTGCGTCCTGTCTGTAATACTGCTCAGATGTGAAGTCAAAGGTGTTCTCTCGTTTGCATGGAGCCATGCTCCCAATCCAAATGAAGAAATGTTCCCTCATGGTTGCACCCATGCAAGATGTGCATGATGCATATTGTAAAAGGGGCAGCATTAGAGAACCTACAATACCTAGTGTTCGGGGGCCCATAACAAGTGGTTGCAAATGTTTATTGTGTCTCGGAGCACTTTCTGTCATAAGCCCATGATGTTGAGTGGACTTTCTGCTCACACTTTTAGAGGGCATACTGGAAATAAATCCCGGGGATAGAGACTGTGAGGCTTCAGTGGTGTTGACACGGCCCAATGCTAGAACGGACAGCCACCTCTCTGTTCTTTTTTAAATAAAAATATAAAACCCTGGGGCCTAGCTGGGTTCTTCATTGCGTTTGTGCATGGCCGTACACAGGGTGGATATAGTCATGCATTTCTATGTAAATTATATTACCTATAGTGTCAGAAATTCCTATGAATCTTAGTTTAAGTCATACATTAAATCTGTAGGTAATATCAAAAATATTTGTAAAGTATATATAAGCACAATATAATGGGCTGTCTTTATATCACAATGAAGGTTTACCCAACAAAAATAAGGCAACCCTCCTTGTAGAGTAGAGAGAGATCTTTTTGAAAACAAAGTTGAGTGATGGGCATACTTTGTTTTCTTCTAACTATATATTTAATTCTATCAGAATTATTTTACAAATCAATTCCATTGGTGGGCATAGACGAAACAGCAATCAATAGTCTCCAGAATGTTGTGGGTCTTTTTAACAAAAACATATTAGTAATTGTGTTCACATGTTCACCTACTAAGAAAGCTTTGAAATCTGAAGTGCAGTAATTCATTAATTGCCCAATAAAATGATATAGACCACAAAACAAAATATGGAAAATATGATTATACAAAAAAATAATATGGGACTGAAAAATTGGGATTAAAAGTTGAATATTTGTAGGAAGCTAGCTCCGTATATACTCTATCAAAGTGAGATATAGGCCCTCATTACGATCCTAGCGGGCGGTGATAAAGCGGTGGTAATACTGCCAACAAGCCGGCAGTAAAAAAAATGGTATTATGACCACGAAGGAAACCAACAACCAAGACAGCCTCTTTAACACACCGACTGCCACTGCAGTAGCAACAAGATCCGCGGCAACTGCCAACAGCCAGGCAGAAGACAAGGTTCCGCCCATTGTATTCTAACAGGCATATCCACCACCTTTTCCGGGGCGGGACCAACCACAACAAAAGCACGGCAGAAACAGATCTCAGAAGTTAAAGGACTCACCTCTGAAGACTCAGGGAACTACCACGACGCCATGGAGCCCGAACTGCAGATCTTTCCCATGCTGGGCTACCTCCTCCTACACCAGGAATACCAACGCCGGCGGCGACGACCACGGTGAGTACTGCCGCCTAGCACACAGGGGAGGGGGGAGGAAAAAGAGAGTGACACACACACGCAACATGCAGCACCCCCACCTCCAACAACATACACACAGATGCAACAACATTACACATCCATCCAGTACCCCTCAGGAATAATGCAAGGACAAAAGGAAGTGATTAAAGTGAGTGTAATAAGATAAGAATCCAGAAAAAAGTCCTCGAAATTCAAAACAGTATTTACAGATATACAAATGGAGGGACAATGCCCAGACCATAATGTCCGTGGGCCACAGGGCCACATCACATAGGCCAAGGCCCCATCTTATTCCTGCATCAACACAGAGAGAACACTGCTGGGGTATGAGGTCGAAAATACACAGGCACCTCAGGGGGATGGGGAATGGGGGGGAACCTCAGCCGGAAGATGGTACAACACCACTTGTCCTGGAGGGGGCAACATGCCCTGTGTGATGCAAAGCCACAGTCTCTCAAGTGGGTGGTTTGCCCACTGCTTGGTCCTGGGGAGTGCAAGGCCACAGTCTCTCAAGTTGGTGGTTTGCCCAATGCTTGGTCCTGGGGAGTGCAAGGCCACAGTCTCTCTAGTGGGTGGTTTGCCCACTGCTTGGTCCTGGGGAGTGCAAGGCCACAGTCTCTCAAGTGGGTGGTTTGCCCACTGCTTGGTCCTGGGGAATGCAAGGCCACAGTCTCTCTAGTGGGTGGTTTGCCCACTGCATGCTCCTGGGGACTGCAAGGCCACAGTCTCTCAAGTGGGTGGTTTGGCCACTGCTTGGTCCTTGGGAGTGCAAAGCCACAGTGTCTCTAGTGGGTGGTTTGCCCACTGGTTCTGGAGGGGGCCTTGTGCCCAGTGTGCTTCATCCTGGCAAGGATGCGGTGAGCGGATGGCTTCTCCACTAGACCTGGAGGGGGCATTGTGCCCAGTGTGCTTCATCCGTGTCAGGAAGGGGATGAGTGGATGCCTTCTTCCACTGGTTCTGGAGGGGGCATTGTGCCCTGTGATGCAGATCTTTGGGAGTGCAAGGTCACAGTCTCTCACCTGGGTGTCAGACCCACAAGAGTTGCAGTGGGCAGGATGCATAACACTCCACGGAGGCAGGACTACAGCCCTTGCGCTGGCAGCGCCAGCTGCACAGTGGTGGCAGTGCCAGTGCTGGTGTCGGTGCTGCCAGTGGTTCAGGAAGGCTCCAGCCCTTCCCCTGCAGCCTCGGACGGCTGGCCACTGGGGCTGCTGCCAGTGGTGCTGGTGGCGGTGCAGGCAGTGGTGGGGGGAGGCTCCAGCCCTTCCCCCGCAGCCTCGACCGGCTGCCCACTGGGGCTGCTGCCAGTGGTGCTGGTTGCAGTGCATGTGGCGGTGCTGATGGTCGTGCAGGTGGCAGTTCTGCAAGTGGTGGGGGGAGGCTCCAGCCCTTCCCCTGCAGCCTCGGATGGCTGAAGCACCATGGTTGGTGTTGGGGGTTCAGATTCTGTCACAGCACCAGGCCTACTGTCCCTCCTGCCTGCAGGGGCCGGCCGTGTGGTGGTGCCTCCTTTCCCTTGCCGTGTGGTGGTGCCTCCTTGCCATGTGGCGGTGCATCCTTGCCATATGGTGGTGTCCCCTTGCCCTTGCTGTGTGGTGGTGCCTCCTTGCCCTTGGCAGCTGGTGGTACATCCTTGCCCTTCCTCTTGGCAGCTGGTGCAGTCACACTGCCAGTGCTGATGGGTGTCTCTTTGGAGCCTCTCACACCTGCAGTAGCTGCCGAAACTACAGTGGCTGTGGACTAGGTGGCTGAGGTGCTGGCCTGTGTTCTGTCCACCCTGGCCCGACGTGAAGGACGGTGGGGGGGGGTAGGGAAGAGGTCAAGGGTGGAGAGCAAAAGCTTCTTAGGGACACTGGGGCGGGAAGAGGGTAAATGTTTGGGAGTGGAGGAAGAGGGAGTGGTTGTTGGAGGTGTCTGTCTGCTGTGTTTGGGTGCAGGTGCATGGGCTGGATGCTGTTGTGAGGTGGATGGCTGTTGGGTGTCTGAGTGCTTGCGTTTGGGTACTTTGGGAGGAGGGGGCACAGACACAGTGGAAGAGGACACAGGGGACATGTGCATGTATGTGGGGGTGGTACTGCCAGAGAGTGGCGTGTAATGATAGGCATGATGGTGATGGAGGCAGTGGGTGTGGATGTAGTGCATGCAGGTGTGAGTGTAGACACTACTGGGAGAGAGGTGGATGAGGAGGAGGAGGGGGACACAGTGGAGGCAGTGGATGTTGGTGTGTCTGCATCTGGATGGTGTTTGTGTGAGTGCCTGTGGGATGATGTGTGGTGCTTGTGTTTTCCTGAGCCACTTCTGTGTGTTGTCTTGGGTGCATGCTGGTCTGAATGTGTGCTTGGGATAGGTTGGGGTTCAGGGGAATGGGACTGGGCAGAGGAATTTAGAGGGAGGAGGCTAGAGACAGGAACAATGGCTGCCATCAGGGAGGAGCCAGAGCCTGGAATGATCTCTGTTGGGCCGCCACGCCAGAGTGAATGCCCTCCAGGAATTCATTAGTATGTTGCAAATGCCCTGCCAGGCTCTGGATGACATTCACTATGGTTGACTGCCCAACAGAGATGGATCACAGGAGGTCAATAGCCTCCTCACTCAGGGCAGCAGGGCTAACTGGGGCAGGGCCTGAGGTGCCTAGGGCAAAGGAGATGCCCACCCTCCTGGGTGAGCGGGCACGGGAAACTCGCTGAGGGGCTGCTGGGAGGGCGCTTCTGGTATGGGGTGGCAGATGTACCTGTAGTGGGGGTGGCCACAGGGCTGTCCTCCACCACTAGGGAGCTTCCATCGGAGGAGGTATCACTTTCAGAACTGTCCCTTCCTGTCTCTGCTGTGGTGCTCCCCTCGCCCTCCGTCCCACTGGTGTCCTCACTGTCAGTGGATTTGGCCTCATGGGCCCTGTGGGACGCAGCTTTCTGCATCGCCGGTGCCTCTGTTCCTCCACCAGATGATGCTAATGCACAGAAGGACAGGATGACAAAACAAAAAGGGGGGGAGAGACAGAGGATACACTTGGTCAATGCCAGCAACAACATCACTGTTGGTGTACACGACACACAGGGGACAGCCCTACGCACTAGGCGATGCACTACCAGTCACAATGCTAGTCACCAGGCCATGGACAGTAATACCTAACGCCAGTTGCAGCATACCTGAGACCCACAGAGCCCTGCCCAGTAGTGGATGCCCACTTGCTTGTTTGGAGGTGGAGTTCATCAGCCCCTGCCCAACATGGAACCTACCCTGCAATGTCTGACCAGGCTAGGGGCACCAACAGGCGCACATCCCCCACCCAGAGGCCACCCCACCACGCGCAAGTACTATATTGGGAACTGTACTCACCCCCTTGTGGCTGCTGTGATGCCCTCAAGCACCCATCCAGCTCCGGATAGGCTACCGCCAGTCAGCAGAACATCAGGGGGGTCAGGGTTCGACGGGTACCCCTTCCTTGTTGGGAGCCCATCCCCAGCTGGGCCTCCGCCATCGTCCTTGCCCAGCGTCTCAGGTCCTCCCATCGTTTGCAACAGTGGGGGCTCCACCTGCCGTAGACCCCCAGGGTCCGCACGTCCTTGGCGATGGCACGCCATATTCCCTTTTTCTGATGGGTGCTGACCTGCAGAAAAATAAACATAGAAAAAGGTATCAGACCGGCCTGTTACACTCATGGCCCACCATATTCCTCCCATGTCCTTACACAAATACATTGCCCACCATCCATGCAGCACGCTGCCCAGGACCCCTCAACCACCCCCCTTACATGATGCCCTCACATACAGCACTCCATGCATTCATGTCCCATGCATCGTGCTCACAGTGTACTCACCTGTTGGTCTGGAAGCCCATACAGGATTCCGTACTGGGGTAGGACCCCATCCACTAGTCTCAAACTCTGCAGCGGTGAAGGCAGGGGCCCTTTCCCCAGTGACTCGAGCCATGGTCGGTTCCAGACATAGGTCACAGCAGCACTTGCAGTGTAGGTCCTCTCCTGTTGAAGGTCAGGTAGCAAGTGAGTGAACAGGTAGAAAATGGCGGTCACGTCCACGGCGGGGCATACCGTCACTGCCAGCATACATCACCATTGGCTACTGTAACTCATAGGGCCCAATGTTAAGCAATGAGGAGCTGCACGGCGGTACTGGACCGCCTCCTGCAACGGCGCACAACGTCAGCGGCATTACTTCATTTCCACCTGTCCATCTACACAGGACAGGTGTCCGCCATTTCAGGGGGGGGGAGGCCATGGCACCTAACTGCGTCACAGCAGACATAGGCACATTTTGGGGATAAACATCAACATACTGTTTCTGTCACAACATGCAATGCATTGTACATTTAGGAAATGTGGAAAACTGACCAGTTGCTCATCGTTTTGTCCCCTAGATTACAACCGCTGAGGATGAATAGGAGATGGAGACATCCCCTGTGTACAGACCCCTGGTGGACTTGGCAAAAATGGAGGACAGACACATTATCCTCACCTACAGACTTGATAGGGCCACAATCCAAGAGCTGTGTGCCCAATTGGAGCCAGACCTGATCTCAGCTATCCGTCATCCCACTGGGATCCCCCGTCTTGTGCAAGTCCTAGCTGTGCTCTATTTCTTGGCAACTGGCTCCTTCCAAGTGACAGTGGGCTTGGCAGCAGGAATGTCACAGCCAATGTTCTCAAACGTGCTGACCAGAGTGTTGTGTGCCCTGATGAAACACATGCGCAGCTACATCGTTTCGGTGCCTCCATCTAACAGGTGGTTCCCGGTGCTACTCACCCAAGAAAGTGTGCCAGATCATCGTGGCATGTTGCATGTTGCACAACCTTGCCTTACGTCACCAGGTGCCTTTTCTGCAGGAGGATGAGGCTGGATATGGGCGTGTGGCAGAGGTGGAGTCTGTGAACAGTGACAAAAATGAGGCAGAGGATGAGGATGTGGACAACAGAACAGCAATCATTCGACAGTACTTCCAGTCACGCACAGGTAAGACACTGTAACTTCACCTTCCATTGCAGTTTTTTATGTTGTAAATTTTCACTGGCAGGCTGCTGTTCCCACTGCTAGAGCCACTTACTGTACCCTTTGACATGTCTATTCAGAGATATCTGTGCCCCACTCTGGCTCCTGGTGTATTGACTGCAGCAAAATACAGGTCATACCTATGTATATATTACTGTACAGTATAATTGCAATGTCTACAGATTGTTAAACAAATACAAACTTAAATCATTTGACATACTCCATACTTGTATTTTTTCAAAGGGTATTTATTTAAGTGCTAAGAAGTAAATGGGGATGTGCAATGGGCTTGGGTGATAGTGGAGGAAAGTCCAGGATAGAGTCAGTCTATTTGTATCACAGGTGCAATGTCCAAAGGGGCATAGGAAGGGGAGGAATGGCAGTTCAAGGTGGACAGAGTAACAGATTGGGACACAAGGGTGACATTCAGGAAAGACTTATTTCCTGGCTGGGGTCTTGGCAATGTTCTCTGGCTTCTGCCTGGATCACAGGGACCGTTTGCGTGGTGGTTCTCCTTCTGCAGGGGGAGGAGTGCTGGTGGCTTGTTGTTCCTGTGGCGGGGCCTCCTGTCCACTAGCGGCAACGGAGGTGGAGAGCTGTTCATCAGTATGGCTAGTGTCAGGGGCCCGGTGGTTTGCCAATGCCACCCTCATGGTGTTGGCCATGTCTGCCAGCACCCCTGCAATGGTGACCAGGGTGGTGTGGATGTCCCTCAGGTCCTCCCTGATCCCCAGGTATTGTCCCTCCTGCAGCAGCTGGGTCTCCTGTATCTGACAGTATCTGACCTATTGTCTCCTGGGAATGGTGGTATGCTCCCAGGATGTTGGTGAGTGCCTCGTGGAGAGCTGGTTCCTTGGGCCTGTCCTCCCCCTGTCGCACAGCAGTCCTCCCAGTTTCTCTCTTGTCCTGTGCGTCTGTCCCCTGAACGGTGTGCCCACTGCCACTGACCCCAGGTCCCTGATTGTCCTGTGTTTGTGGGGTTGCATGGGGTCCCTGTAGTGGTGGACACTCTGCTGATTGACATGTCCTGGGGACAGAGGTATGGGCCTGCTGGGTGGGTGCTGTGGTGGTGTTTACTGAGGGAGGAGGCTCTGTGGTGGCATGGGACTGTGCCTGGGTAACCAATTGTCCAGAGGTCCATGATGGGCCAGGTTGGTCATCCAGATCCAGGCAAGCAGAGCTGCTGTCATCACTGTGGGCCTCTTCTGGGGGAGGGACTGGTTGTTACTGGCACCTCCTCTCCGGTGACATTGGGTGTGGGACCTGTGGGGATGTAAATGCAGTGTTATGGTTTCTGCGTGTGACATCTTGTGCATGGTTTTGTGTTCGCCTCTATGGTTGTGAGTGCACTGTCAGCTTTGCCTTGTGTGAGTAGTTATTTTGTGGGCTAGGTGATTCTCTCTAGTGTGCATGCTGTGGTGATGGGTGTCCATGCAGGGCTGTGAGTGGTGTGCATGCATTGTTGTTGCATGAAGTGCTGGGTATTGGGATGGGTGGGTTGTGATGGTGGGGTGTGTGGGAGGTGGTGGAGTAATGGGAGTGAGGGTGAAGGTGGGGTATGTGATGGCATGCAGGTAGGGGGGTAGTAGTAGTATAGAGTTGACTTACCAGAGTCCAGTCCTCCTTCTACTCCGGCCAGGCCCTCAGGATGCAGTAATGCCAAGACTTGCTCCTCCCATGTTGTTAGTTCTGATTGGAAGTCTTGGTATGATTTCAGCGCCTCGCCCTGCATGATCTCTCCCAGGGTTGACATGCTGATGATGTCCCAGGATCGAAGTCCCTCTAACTGGGATACGGCTGTGCCAAATGGGCGTCTGCTCCGTCAGGCGACCCCACCACCCCATGCCCCGAAGCACGCTTATCTAGAGTCTCAGGATCACCTGAGTAGCATCTGTTAGGGAACCCGTGCCCCCCCAACCATAGAGATATGACAAGACGTGAGCCATTCATAGCCCATTTTTCCAGAGTGTATGCAGGATCATCTTGCGGCCTATACCACAAGTCATTAATGAATAACAGATGGGGGGCAGTGTAGTAGGCATAGATGTCAGCTGCTGCGATACCCCCAATGTAGGTCGACTGAAAGCAGGCCCAAAGAGCAACCTGGGCTGCTCCCCCACCCCAAAGGAACCCTCCGAGTATAGAATCAAGCCACCTGAACCATGCGCGGGGCTTCCTCTAATATTCGAAGCATCAGATCAAACTGAAGGCAAGAAAAGGCAAGGAAGGTGAACTTGGTAACAATATGTCTGTGATGAAGAAGAGTAGGGTTTGGAGGGTTAATGATTACTCATAAGGTATCTGTGCATTACAGCCAAGTCCCTCTTCCTTGTCACAGTTCATTCTGTTGAGGGATTCATAGCTGGCATGCCACGGAGCTAAGAGCTATAGAAGAAACAAAACTAAGACTAGACACTAATGTAATATCCAGCAATACTTTATTTCACCATCCTAGATCATGATTTAGTTCTAGTCTGATGCAGAACCCCTGCCTTAAATGCTGAGGACCCAGTCCCCTCTACCCAGAGACATTAATAGTTCATAAAGGTATGCACTGATGCCTGAGAAGATGCTCTACTAATGTAATTGATGGGCGTTGCCTTCATTTCCCCCTAAGCCAGGCTCCACACAGCTTTAGGTGTCTACCAAAGTTGTATTATTAAACCAACAGCAGACGGATGTTTTGTCTGCTTCCTTTAGCCATCAGTTCCTTTGGCTTAGTCTCCTTCAGCTATTGTTTCAACAAAGTGCCATTCACATTATGGATCAGCACAGATAAGCCTCTCTTTCTTGCCATTAGCTATCAGCTGTGAGGTATTTCAGTCTGCCGCCTGAAGAGATTCGAATTGTATTATGAAGACAGTGAGGAAAAACATTCATGTGCTGGAACGGACGAGTATTTGTGCTCCCCAAACTGTTTCTACACGTCTTTTGATGCTGCACGAATAGTGATGCTGCACCTGAATGTAATTTTGAATTGAAATGTGGTTCGCTCCTAAACGTGTTTCTTTACTCCTGCTGACATTGCATCAAAGATGATTTCGGACATTAATCTGATGTTACATCTAAATGTGGTTTTGTTACTAAATTTGATTCCACAATACTGCTTACTTGGCACTAACTCTGTTTTTGAAACTAAAAGTGGTGTTACATTTAAATGTGATGTGTGCTTCTGAACGTTTTCCACACGTGCTGATGTTGCATCAAGGGTGATTTTGCACCTCAGTGTGCTGTCAACCAAATGTGATGACATACTGATATACACAGTTTGCATCTGCTGCGACATCTTACTACTACAAGTTTCCTCTCTACTGAGTGATTTAGCATCTAAATATCTGGTATGTGGGGGGACCTTAACATTGGCCATATACAATGAAACTAATAATTGGGCTTGCCATTTTGTTTTGTTTTTTCAGAATATTCAAAGACAGGCCATCTGGTCCTCTTGCATAAGAGGCCTTGGTTTTCATTAAATAGATTCATCACAACATTTAATGTGATATAATTTTTTGTCCTAAGCATGTTGGATGAACTATCTATAGGGCAGAATTGTCAGCCTTGGTATGTCTTTAGGATGATATTGGGTCGAAGTTGCTCCTCTGATTTTTGGTTATTCATGTTTTTGACACTCCCAGGTTTTTAAGGCGTTCCCAAAATAATGTATTATTTTGGTTTGTGTGTGCAATATTGTAGGAAAATGCCACTGTTGGCATGGTTACCCTCCACGTTTTGCCTAGGGTTGATACCAACTTTGATTGAAAGTGTGCTGGGACCCTGCTAAGCAGGCCCCAGCACCAAAGTTATTTCCCTAAAACTGTACCTTTGTTCCCACAATTGGCACAGCCCTGGCACACAGTTAAGGCCTTTTAAAAGGTACCCACGGTACAAAGGGCCCTGTGGCCAGGGAAGGTCTCTAAGGGCTCCAGCATGTATTATGCCATCCTGGGGACCTCTCACTCAGCACATGCACACTTTCTTGCAGCTTGTGTGTGCGGGTGGGGAGAAAAAGGCTAAGTCGACATGGCACTCCTCTCAGGGTGCCATGCCCACAAACCACTGCCTGTGGCATAGGTAAGTCACCCCTCTAGCAGGCCTTACAGCCCTAAAGCAGGGTTCACCATACCACAGGTGAGGGCATAGCTGCATGAGCAATATGCCCCTAAAGTGTCTAAGTCCATTCTTAGACATTATAAGTGCAGTGTTGTCATATTAAGTATACAGTCTGAGAGTTTGTCATCACGAACTCCACAGCACCATAATAGCTTCACTGAATATTGGGAAGTTTGGTATCACACTTCTCAGCACAATAAACCCACACTGATGCCAGTGTGGGATTTATTGAAAAATGTACACAGAGGGCATCTTAGAGATGCCCCCTGTATGTTAGCCCAACTGCTAGGGTAAGACTGACCGGTCTGTGCCAGCCTGCCACTTTCAGACGAGTTTCTGAGCACATGGCCTTTGTGCACTCTGTAGCTAGAGACAAAGCCTATCCTGGGTGGAGGTGCTTCACACCTCAAAGGCTCAAACCTCGGATTACAGTGCCCCAGGGCACTCCAGCTAGTGGAGATGCCCCACTGGACACAGCCCCACTTTTGGTGGCAAGTCCGGTGGGAAAATTAGGAAAACAGGGAGGAGTGACCATCTCAGCCAGGACCACCCCTAAGGTGTCCAGAGCTGACGTGACCCCCTCCCTGCAGAATCCTCCCTCTTGGTTTGGAGGACAGGGATCAATAGGGATAGGAATGTGCCCTCCTCCCCAAAGGGAGTGGGCACAAGGCGGGTATAGCCACCCTCAGGGACAGTAGCCATTGGCTACTGTCCCCGGGCCCTAAGACGTCCCTAAATTTAGAATTTAAAGGCCTCCCTGAACCCAGCTCACCAGATTACTGGTGACCTACAAAGAAGAAGAAGGACTGCTGAGATGAAACCCCGGCAGAGAAGAAGTAAGACGACAACTGCTTTGGCCCCAGCCCTAACGGCCTGTCTCCTGCTTCAGAGAACCTGCAAAAAGAACAGCAACGCATCCAGCGGGCCCAGCGACCTCTGCCAACTCCAGAGGACTGCCCTGCACCCCCAAAATTACCAAGACCTCCCGAGAACAGCTGCTCTGTCCCAAAGAATCTTCCTACCAAGGACTGCCACCTCACTCCGGGTGGTCCATCTAGCAAGAAAGGGTCCCCAGGTGATTGGGAGCAAGAGCCCACCCTGGGTTGACCCCTCCAATCCACCACAACGATGCCTGCAGAGAGAATCCAGCGGACCCCCTGGCCGCGAGCTGCGGATAAAGATATCCGACGCCCATAGGACACACTGCACCCGCAGCCCCCAGGCCTTGGAGAACCTGACCCCCCCATACAGCATCGACCAGCAGGCGGCCCTCTACCCTATCCAACCAGTGGTGTGCCCGACACATCCCACTCCACCCGGACCTCGCCTGCAGAATCTGAGTGACTCCCGGGGTCTCCCATTGATCTCTAGTGAAAACCCGATGTCCTGTTTGCACCCTGCACCCGGCCACCCCTGGTGCCTACTTGGAGCCTCTCCAGTGCTCTTCTAAATCCCCCTGGTCTGCCCTCCGAGTCGCGAGCACTTACCTGCTGGCTGACCAAGATCCAAGTACCGCCCTGTCTCCCTATGAGCCAACGTTAATTTGGTTCCTCGTTGACCTCTGCACCCGACTGGCCCCATGTTACTGGTGGTGGGTGTTTGGGGTTAACTTGAACCCCCCACGACGGACTACCTAAAACCCGGAGATAGGAACTGTAAGTCGTGTACTTACCTGTTACACTGTTCAATTTTTTCTTCCCCTAGGAACTGTTGAAAATTACAGTGTCTACTTTTAAAATAACTTTTTGCAATTTTTATAAAAAACTGTATAAATTGTTGATTTTATTCAAAGTTCTAAGTATTGTTATGCAAAGTACCTTAAATTTTATGTACTTACCTGCAAACTGAATCTTGTGGTTCTAGAAATAAATTATCAAAAGATATTTTTCTATATAAAAACCTATTGGTCTGGAGTTAAATCATTGAGTGTGTGTTTCTTCTATTGCTTGTGTGTGTACAACAAATGATTAACACTGCCCTCTGATAAGCCTAACTGTTCGACCACACTACCACAAATAGAACATTAGTATTATCTATTATTGCCTCTGTCAAGCCTCTGGGGAACCTCTGAACTCTATGCACACTATGGCCCTCATTAAGACATTGGCGGTAAGTCCCGCTTAACGCCATGCCGTCTGCAGCCAACATACCGGGTGGTATACCGCTACCCATATTATGACACACACATAGCAATCCGTCACTATACAGCCACACACACAAGTCCGCCAGCCCAAAGGTCAGTGATAAACTGGCAGTACCAAAACCCACACCGTTACGCCAACAGAACTACGCCCACAGCATTATGACCCACGAATCACTGCGGCGGACATTCAATGGTGCTAAACCATTGGCTGTACATACCGCTGCGCTCAAAATACACACAACCTAACAAAACAACACTACATTGGACAATTCAAACTACACACACCTGACACCCATACTCACACCACACCCACAACACTATAAAACACACACCCACACTATCCTCATCCCTTTATGACTAAAAACAATTGCCACTAGAGAGAGATACAGCAAGAGCACCCACACAACCAGAGCCACAGGACACCATCACACATACACCATCCACGCACCTCACAGCACACACCCCAACACATCACCCCACACACCCTCACACACACCACTAACACTAAACCCATGGCACAAAAACACCCCAGATTCTCAGAGGAGGAGCTAAGGGTCATGGTGGAGGAAATCATCCAGGTAGAGCCACAGATATTTGGATCACAGGTGCAGCAGACATCCATTGCTAGGAAGATGGAGCTATGGCAGAGAATCGTGGACAGGGTCAACGCCGTGGGACAGCACCCAAGAACAAGGGATGACATCAGGAAGAGGTGGAAGGACCTAAGGTGGAAGGTGCGTTCCGTGGGTGCAAGACACCAGATAGCTGTACAGAGGACTGGCGGTGGACCAAAGTCCATTCCACCGATCCCGCCAGCTCAGACATGTCCTAACCTCTTATTTAAGACACCTTCCAAACTTCCCTGAATGTAACCCCCTTGAGGGCAGGCTTCTCATGGGAGAACATGTATCATACAAAATCACCCAAATTTACCATACCCTGATCAATCATAGTACCAGTACCGGGTGGTGTGACAAGACTTGGACCCCCTTGATAATGATGATTGCACTGCCGGTCTGGGGGCTTCTAGGTGGGCTGCAGTCTCGACCTGCATCCGCCTCATCCAATTTAAATATTTGCACAGGGCCTATTATACTTGCCACCGCTTGTGGGGTATGGGCCTGCTGGCTTCCCCTCTGTGTCTCCAATGCAGTGCGGCTAATGGCACTTTACTACATTCCATTTAGAGCTGCCTTGCATTGGAGACCTTTTGGCAAAATATACTCTCCTGCCTTGGTGAGGTTCTCTCCTGGACCATACCACGAGATCCTAAAATGGCCCTGCTTCACATTACTGAGGGCCTTGGGGGGAATAAGTATAAACGTTCCCTTCTATTTTTGGACCTTGCCCCCTTCAAGCGGGATATACGCAAACATTGGAAGGCAGAGTCTCTGCCTCCGCTCGCGGCCTGGAAATGGGGGATGGACCAGTGCATGGGGCTTGAGATGTCTGTGTATAAATCCCAGGGCTGCCTGCAGAAACATCATACGATCTGATAGCAATGGGCTGACTACAGGGGATTTGTTCTGGAACCAATACACCCCCATGATCCTGGGCCGATGATAACATTTAACCCTAAGCCTGAGAGAGGGGCATGGAGTTTCCTAGCTTTGATGGTGACCCATTGGTCAATGAGGGGATGGTTTGGGGAAAGGGTATGGAGAAGGGAGCTGACCTGCGCAAGTTATCATTCTAACTATTCTTCCTTTATGTTCCTTGATATCTACACATGCTTGAAAATATGCTTTCAGCTCACGTCGGGTCCTTCTGGATCTCTGGATGGCTCATATGTGTATAAAAACCTAATAAAATCTGTTTAAAGAAATATAGTAGAGGAAGATCTCAAGACTCCAGTCGTCCCTTTTTTAGCACCCATCCATAGTGGGCAGAGCAGAAATCATGGGATGAATATGAGTGTCAAGTAATCTCATCATTTTCTACTAAGAGGTTGGTAAAACTTTCAGGGCCAGATTTGAGAATAATGGCGCTACAATACAAGTAGCACCACTTATCTTACACCACCTGGTGCCCGCCCTACCGCCACCATGTGTGCGTCGTATTTAAAATGCGGCACGCCATAGCGCAGGGTAGGGGGCAACAGAGTCAGAATTTCTGACTCTATTGATGTACTGTTGAGGGTTAGTGCTAAAATGTTGGCGCTAACTCTGAACAATACATAGGAGCCCATTGAAAACGATGGCATGCCTCCTTTTAACGCCTGCTGTGAGAAGGCGTAAAAATACCAAAATAAATGACGCAAAGAAATCTTTCACATTTCTTTGCACCATTATTTCGGCCCTCCTAACGAGGGAACACCGCCCTTGCATACATTATGCCTGGCGCAGACATAGGCCCTCGTTCTGACCCTGGCGGTTCTCTACCGCCAGGGCCAACGGGGGCGGGAGCACCGCCGACAGGCCGGCGGTGCTCCCTTGGTCATTCTGACCGCGGCGCTTTGGCCGCGGTCAGAACGGGAAAACCGGCGGTCTCCCGCCGGTTTTCCACTGACCCTTAGAATCCTCCAAGGCGGCGCAGCTCGCTGCGCTGCCGAGGGGATTCTGACCCCCCCAACCGCCATCCTGTTCATGGCGGGAAAGCCGCCATGAACAGGATGGCGGTAGGGGGGGGTCGCGGGGCCCCCTAACAGGGCCCAACTAGGCTTTTCAGTGTCTGCGATGCAGACACTGAAAAGCGCGACGGGTGCTGCTGCACCCGTCGCACGCCTTCCACTCCGCCGGCTCGATTCCGAGCCGGCTTCCTTGTGGAAGGCGCTTTCCCGCTGGGCCGGCGGGCGATCTGAATCAGATCGCCCGCCGGCCCAGCGGGAAAGTCAGAATACCCCTCGCGGTCTATTGACCGCGGGGCGGTATTCAGGCGGATTCCGACGGGCGGGCGGCAACCGCCGCCCGCCTAGGTCGGAATGACCACCATAATGTGGAGCAAGGGGTTACAAAGTGGTGCAATGCATGCATTGTGCCACTTTGTAAATCTGACACTGCAATTTTGGCCCTGTTGGGCCACATTAGCGTAAAAAGAAAATGACCCTAATGTGGCGCAAAGAGGCACTTGGGGTTCCTAAATATGCCCCTCAGTTTCAGTTGCGTCCTTTTGTTTATGCCAGACCTGAACAATAGAGAATTGAGCTTTCCCATGCACAAACATAGTTTATGTTTGTTTTGGAGTCTGTTCTCTGAACAATATCAAAATAGAAAAGCAACAAAGTAGCTGCAGCCAAAGCCCAAAAGGTTATGGTCAAACTCCGGGCAGAGGGCAAGCATACTTTGATTGAAAATTCATACTTAATAACTGTAACTGTTCCAGCTTCTGACGAAAACTCTAAACGCGGAGTAGAATCCACCGACTGAAGCTCTTTCAAAATAATACCCTTATGGTGAAGGAACTTCGACCTGTGAATTCTACTCCCTAGTTTAAGATTCTGCCAGAACAAAGAGATTTTCAGTTCTTTCCAAATTCTAAAGGAGGCAGTGGACATTTTGCACAAACGAGGTCTTTCTTTAAAGCAAACTGAATTAAAAAAATATTACTGTCTTAAAATGTGTATTCTGTCTGAAAAGGATGCAGCTTAAGAAGGTGGCAGCTTTCATTATTTGAATAAGACCTCAAGTCTAGTTCATGCTTTACCGACATTTATAATACATTTTGGAGGAAATAATCAACTATTCTTTAACGAGCTAAGCATGAGCCTACTACTGAAGGAATTATTTACTTTTAAGTTACAAACGTCTAGATGACAGGCTCCGTTCCATTCAATTACGCTTTCAGGGTACAACTTTTTATTATTGTAGTGACAACATTTCTGAGTCATTACACCAGACGCTAGGCTACCAGTGCAGCACACTTCGGCTTGTAGGCTTGCCTGTTAGAATCTGCTTGATTTCATTAGTGAAAGGCACGCATACGTCATGCCTTTTCCGGTGGTTAGCCCTACTCGAGCGCATTGACCAAGTACAGAAAACATACGAGGCTCGCTGTTTTCCGTCCGGTTCGTGGACTACTTTTTCTCTATTTTTGCAGCGCAATCTCGCTTGGCAGAAGTCGAGCGCTTTGCATAATATTGACCCTGTTACACAGTTAATTGCACTTTTGCCAGTTACATATATAATTGCACTTTTGCCGATAGGTTTCATTACGAGTGAACTGTAGCAGCGCGATTGCGCTGTTTTTTTCTTTCAGCTTATATATAGATCTGCATGTATGTACAGATTCAGCGCCAAACATGATTACCACGCTTAGTGCCCCACATCAGGACAGGAATATAGAAGGCTTATTTCCTGGTCACAAATAAAATAAATGCAACTGTTACAGCGTGTGATGGCCCCGCCTCTGGTTTCGGTTTAGACATTCACTCAGGGAGGTTCAGTGTTTTCAGCTGGTTTCTGGACTACTTTATCTTTTAATTTCCTGCGCAGCGCGATCTCGCTGGGCAGAAGTCGAGCGCTGTGCATGAAATCCACGCTGTTACATGGATAATTGCACTGTTTTATTTTTCATTATTAGTTTATGTGGCAAGAAAAGTCCGGTTAGGAGTTTACTACGCTATTAGCTCTAACACGAGCAAACGCGAGACCCGTTGCATTGCAAATGCTTGTTCATTTGGTGAATGCCAGTCTCATATGCAATCCAGAGATCGTATGTCTAAAACACATCTCAAAACTGGTGGAGTCAGTGTAACCCTACTCTCTGCTTTCTTAAAATGTCTGATTGACCTTAATGGAATTTCACAGCTAGGAGAAATTGTGTTTCTTACAATGTATTAATTTTGCCAAAAACCTTGCAGTTCTCAGCCCTGAGATCTCTTGAACTTTTAGATTTGGGCAGTATGGATATGACTTTCATGTCGTTAGCACTCATAATGGGCACTATGGACGTCAAGGTTTTGTTCAAGCATATGGCACCAAAGCAGCAGCTGCTTTGCGCTGCTCTGATGCCGGCCCCCGAACTCCCTCACACCCATCACACACCCCTGGGACTGTGACGATCCTGCAAAGTCGCATCAGTGATGTGATACATCATTTGCAGGACCGACACCCAGGAAAGAGATTCCTGGTTTTCCTCGGTGTGTGGAGGGGAATGCTAGCTGTCTGCGCTCAAAGGGGATGTGCAATGAGGGAGGTATTGTGGAAACCTGAGAAACTCTGCTTTCCATCAATACCTCTCTGTGACCAGTCCTCAATGTAAAGGACACCCCTTGTATGGGGAAGGAGCGACGCCCCATTGGTTAAGAGCCAATATTGTTTTATTTTTCAGCTGCTGGCTCAGCAAGGGTGTGCAGGGAGGGGCGGGGCTGGGCCATGGGAGGAGGGAGAAGGCGTGGAGTGAGTATGCTAAGTGCGCAGGTCAGTTTGGCCGGCCAAACTGAAATGCACCCTTAGGTTTCTCCAACCTGGCTGTGTTTCACAGCCAGGTTGGAGAAACTGCATAGACTCCCATGCAGTGTCTGAGCAGCAGACCAAGCCGCTCAGACCAATCCTGATACTGCTCTCATGCTAGGTTTAGCATGAGAGCAGCGCAAAGATTGTGTGGGGGAGCCTTTGCTGGTGTCCCAGGGACTGCTGGGACACCAACACCATTGGAAGAGGAGCGCAAGGCGAGCGGCAGCAGGAACATGTACGTTTATTTTATTTATTTATTTTTTGTTTTCCCCTATCCGTTCCCCCCCCTTCCTCCCGCTCCCCCTCTTGAGATTTGTGGTGGCAGCCACTGCTCTTCAGACTACCACAGAAAGTTCAGAAGGCACCAAAAAGGAAGGAACAACAGAGACAGTTTTCCCTCAGTGCCGACACAGGATAACGAAGACTTCTCGTCCGCAGGAGGAGACAAAGGGAAGCAGCCTACCAGAGAGGAAGAAGCTGGTTGTATGCCAGGGGGAGACCGCATCCTGCTCATAGAAACCCACCAGCGTGCCAGCTGACCCAGCCACCCTTCAGGAGGAGCGTGGCTTATGCAGGTGCGTGATCGGGTTCAGGCTTGGACCCAAAGAGAGGGAGTTGGGAGGAAAGGGAGACCGCGAACTAGGGAGATAACGCAGCCATTGATCTTTTCCACTCACACTTGGTGATGGGTATGGTGATTAACCTAAAAACAAAGAATGCTCGTTTTACTTACTTTTTTCTTTGGGGAACTTTCTTTTTGAGGTTTTGAGATACACACATTCTTAGCTAGAGAGAAGACACATGTGAGCACTATTCCTCAGCTCCAATGTAAGGGACCTATTGCATGAATGAGTACGGTGGAGGTGTTAGAAAATATAATAACCCAAACCGACTGGGTAACTTACCTGCCTTTGCTTTGCTTTTATCCCGAGGTACCGACGGGCCGATTCATGACCCTGGATCAGTAATGGAAGAAAGGAAGAGAAATACAACCTCTGACGCTTCCTCTAACTAAGGAAAAACTGAGCAAACTTAATAAAACAGAAGTCTTGCAAATGTATCACACTTCTCTTGACCGCTCATTGTATTGCTTCGCCGCTACTGGCCTACACTCTCTTACCCTGCAAAGCGCCAGGTCAGTGGGATTTGACTTAGGCACCAGGGATTTGTTCATAGTGTTTGTGTCCCTCCCCACCCCATCCTGTCAGTGTTTTCAATCTTTCTACCCCCTGGAGGTGGTTGGAGGTGTTAACCTCAATTCTGCCCCCTGGGGGCAGAGAGCATACTAGACCCCAGAGAAAGTCTTTAACAAAAGGGGTGTGAGCAGCCCACCAAGGACAGGCACATGCCCAACCCCAAAAGGGAGCTTTAGAGTCTTACCAATCTGCCCTACATCCTCTGCTGCCGTGGGAAAGAAGGCTCACTAGACACCAGGGAAATTCGGGAAAACAAAACAAAGGGGTGGGGCAGAGTGGTCCACCATGGCTTAGGGCCAGTCCCCAATCCCAAAAGCACAAGGGGGCCATACAGTCTTTTTACCCACCCAGGGAGGCCGATTATGGATCTGCCCACAATCTGCCTCCTCAGGAGAGGGAGGAGGTTTGAAAGCTCACTAGATTCCAGGAAAACCATAAAAAAAAAGCACAAAGGGGCAGAAGGGGGCCAACCCGGCTTATGGCCATAACACCAACCAAAAAGGGCAACACAGTCTTTCTGCCCCTGTGGGCAGATGGTGGGTTTGTCTGCCTGGGACCCACAAAGCTGACTAAACACCAGGGATTTCACAGCTGGACCAACACACAAAAGGACAGAGGCCCATGCTGGCATTGGGCCACACTCCCACCCAGAAAAGACAACAGAATCTTTCTGCCCAAAGGGGGAAATAGGTGTGTCCCATCTGGGGGGTTGCTTGTAATCTGCCTCCCAGGGGAAGATAGAAAGCCCTCTAGCCACCAAGGATTTTACATTTGGGCAAAACAAAGGTGTGAGGGTGTCCCACAATGGCATTGAGCAATACCACCACACCAAAAGGGGCAACTCAGTCTTTCTGCGTCTCCTCCCACCTTCCCAGAGAACATAGAGAATGTTTGCTCCAATTTGGAGGGAGGGGCAGAAAGCTCACTGGATGCCAGCATTATTTTAGATTTTTTATAAAAGAATGGGATGACGTAAGGGCCATCCTGATATCAGGTCACACCCTCTCTCCTAAATTCTCAACAGTCTTTTTGCTCCAAGGGGAACAAAAGCATCTAAGGGCCATATGTACGAACACATTTTCCCATAGACACAGAATGGGTAAAACCCTTTGCTACATCTGGCCCTAAATCCCTAAGGCTAGCAAGAGGAAATTTCAAATCTTCTGGGTGCTTGTTTTACATAAGGGCTAGCAAAGTGGAGGTAAATCCTAATTTGATCATACTTGCCATGCTAAATTGCTGTACTATTTTGCTTCAGGGTCTGCCGCGACGTAGGGAAATCTACCACAACTATACATTTCTGAAAACTAGACACACAGGAGAGTCCAAGATGATGTGTCTTGTGTCAATCCCACAGCACTGTGTAACCCACAATGCCCTTCAAATGTCGAGCTTTGCCAAAAATCACTAACTTTACTCACATCTCTGTGACCTAAACTACCGGAATCTGCAAGAATTCTCAAAATTCCTGCCACCCAGCGTTCCCTGGCTTGTCCTGATAACAATGATACCCCATTTCTGTGGCTGGGCCTAGTGCCTGTGAAAAATATCAAACCAGACTACCATTCTCTCTGGCTTGATCCATGCTTGTTGCAGACTCTAGGCCCAGTCAAACAAGTGGGGCAGTGTATTTATCAGGACAAGTGAGGAAAGACTGGGGAGTAGAACTTTTGCTGATTCCTGTAGATTCCAGAATTGTTCACCACAGAAATGTAAGGAAAATGCCCTATTTTACTCAAAGTATGATGTTTGGAAGGCATTGTGGGTAACAAAATTTGTGATCCACACAAGTGTTTTGTAAGTTTCACTGGGTGGTAGATGAGCCTGGGCCCAAATAGCACAGCTACCCCTATTGCCAAATCAGGTGATTTTATTTTTTTACAGAAAATGTTTTTGTTTCTATATTGCATTATTAGGCACCTTCCGTTGAGGGCACTATATGCTTGGGTAGAGTGTGTATTGGGACAAGTATGTGAATGCTGGGTGGTAGGAATTTTGTGGGTCCCTGAAGATCCTGAAACTTTCCTCACAGAAATGTAAGAAAAATGCCTGTTTTGATCTAAAGTTTGAGGTTTGCAAGGGCTTCTGGACATGAAAATGTTCTGAGAGCCATGCAAGTCACACCACCCAGGACTCTACTGGGTGTCTAGTTTTCAGAAATGTCTGTGTTTGGTAGGTTCCTATGGGTGCTGTCCGACCCCAGATCCAAAATCCACAGCTCCCCGCACTACAAAAAAAGAGACAGTTTTGAGTGGAAAATTTTGATTTGGCCATGTCACATTTTGGGCCCTTTCCTGTCCCGGCTGCTAGGCCCACCTTCCCATTTCAGGTACAGTTTTTATCGGGAAATTGGTGATAGGAAATTCGTTGATCTCCATAGCTTTTGCCACTTTGCCTCACAAAAATGTATGGAAAATTAGTATCTTCACCCAACATTTACATGTATATACTTATCTATTTATTTATTACTTTAGTCCTATTGTACAAGAGGAAAATATATATATGTATACATATATCTTTTTAAATCTCTCTTGTAAGCTTTACTCTGACTCCCCATCTCCCTTTACCGCTATCAAGCTATCCTCCATCCCCACTCTCTGACTCATCTCAAACCCATTTTACTACTATGATCTCCAAAACAGCCCTGCCTAAGCTCTTCCCTCCTCTACCACTCCTGGCTCACCCGAACCTTAGTTTACTACTATGATCTCCCAAACAACCCTGCTATATTCTCCCTCACTTATCTCACCTTGACCCATCAAAAACCCCTTCTACTACTAAGATCTCCCTAATCCCTTTCCACAGACTCTTCCCTCCTCCATCACTTCTTTACTCATTCCAAGTCTCATCCTATTACTATAAACTCCCAAATAACACTTCTGGATTCTTCCCTCCTCTGTACCTCCATTATTCTATTCAAACCTACTAACAAACTCACATATCCTCTGCTCAAATCACTCATACCAATACTGTACTCATATTTCCTTATACTAATCCACCACTAACCATTTTGGGTTCCGGAGTAGCGTGCTACTCGCTGAAAATCGCTTCAACATCTTGTCAGGGGTAATAAGCGCTATATAAATACAATTACAATTACCAGTTGGATTTCTCTGCATTTTTGGTTTCCAAATGTAAGGCAGTGTGCAAGAAAGAAAATATGCCCTCTGAGTCACATGATAGTACAGGTAACCACAAATTCAGAGGTTGAAAAATAACAACTGTTCCTGAACTCAGTATCTTGTATATCTTTGGGAAATACATAGTTTTGTGTCAAACACATTTTTCATACATTATATTTAACATATGAATTGCTGAATATTTGGTACACAATGAAAAATCATTATCAGGTGCAGCTCAGTTGTTGGCACTGGGTAACACCTCTTTGAGAAAAACCTAGAAATCCTATATATCCCTGTGACCAGAAGAATCTATCAAACATAAATGTATATTGCCATTGTGGCAAACAATTAAAAATGGAAGCAGTGTCACAAATGGCTATTTTTTCCTACTCGTTTAAATCAATTTTTAATTGCAATGATTAGTTTCCATTGGGAAAACCTTGAGATATCCACACAAATGACCTGTTGCTGAAATCAGAATTGTGTTTATTTTTTGGGAATGTGGCACTTTCTGGGAAGACCCAGGGTTTCATGCCTGTCTTTACTATAAACTCAAGTAGGTTGAAACCACAAAAAATAGGAAAAATGGGCAACCTTTTAGTAAAATACAAAAACAGAGGTAATGTGTTTTTGACCTGGCATTTCTATAGGTCAAGGTTAAAGTTGGTGAGTAATAGTAAAGAAAACTGAGTTGTGGACGTTTACTGCATTGTGATGTTGAGTTCTTTTAAGAGGTGAGTCTTCAACTCTTGCCTAAACTGGAGGAGCCTTGGGACGGTCTGGATTGATATGGGGATATTGCTTCAGCTCTTGCATGCATAGATGGAAAAGGCCTGTTGTCTTGTTTTTCGTTTTTTAGGCTTCATAGTCTGCAATCAGATGGTGTTCTGACTGTAGGTGTGTCTGGAGACCCCTGACCTGATTTTAGGACGGGTTTCACTCTTCACGCCACGCAGCTCCCCCTGTCTGCCTCCGTGCCCCTGACCCCGTCCTCGCTGCTGCTGCGAGTTTGAGGCCCTCCACCACTCGCAGGCACCCACCTGCGCCTCATCCCTGGTGTCTAGTGGTTGCCGTAAGTATTGTGTTGTGTGTCTGTCATGTAATCTGTCTTTTGTGTTTTTGTACCGTTTTTCCTTTTTTGTGCCTTTATTTGCTCTCTGCCTCTCCCCCCTGTTTTTGTGCCTTTCTTCGTTTATTGCCTTTTTTCGCCTATTTCTCTTGTTTTCGGCTTTTTGCCCTTTCCCCTTTCCCACCGCTGCATCCCCTGCGTCCCGGCCCCCATTTCCCCACTGCTCCCCGCCTCCCGCCTCCCAGCTGCTCCTCCCTCCCACCTTCCCTTCTTAATGGCGCCCGCTGCGCTGTGCACAGAGTGACCCTGAATTGATTTTAGGCCGGGTTTCCCTCTTCACGCCGCACAGCTCCTCCTGTCTGCCTCTGTGCCCCTGACCCCACCCTCACTGCTTCTCTGAGTTCGAGGCCCTCCACCACCCGCAGTCACCCACCTGCGCCTCATCCCTGCTGTCTAGTGGTTGCCATAACTATTGTGTTGTGTGTCTGTCCTGTAATCTGTCTTTTGTTTTTTCGTACCGTTTTTCCTTTTTTGTGCCTTTATTTGCTCTCTGCCTCTCTCCCCTGTTTTTGTGTCTTTTTTTTTATTGCCTTGTTTCACCTATTTCTCTTGTTTTCGGCTTTTTGCGATTTGCCCTTTCCCTCCGCTGCGTCCCTGACGGCCCCGCCCCCCTCATGCCCCCATTTGCTCCCCGCCTCCCAGCTGCTCCTCCCTCCCACCTCCCCTTCCTAATTGCGGCCGCTGCGCGGTGCGCAGTGTGACCCAATTTTAGACCGGGTTTCACTCTTCATGCTGCGCAGCTCCTCCTGTCTGCCTCCGTGCCCCCCCCTCGCTGCTGCTGCAAGTTCAAGGCCCTCCACCACCCGCAGACACCCGCCTGTGCCTCATCCCTGGTGTCTAGTGGTTGCCGTAAGTATTGTGTTGTGTGCCTGTCCTGTAATCTGTCTTTAGTGTTTTCGTACCGTTTTTCCTTTTTTGTACCTTTATTTGCTCTCTGCCTCTCTCGCCTGTTTTTGTGCCTTTTCTTCGTTTATTGCCTTTTTTCGCCTATTTCTCTCATTTTTGGCTTTTTGCACTTTCCCCTTTCCCGCCGCTGCGTCCCCTGCACCCCCGCCCCCCTCGCGCCCCCATTTGCCCACCGCTCCCCGCCTCCCAGCTGCTCTTCCCTCCCCTTCTTAATGGTGGCCGCTGCACAGTGCAAAGAGTGACCCCTGACCTGATTTTAGGCCGGGTTTCACTCTTCACGCAGCGCAGCTCCTTCTGTCTGTCTCCGTGCCCCCGACCCCGCCCTCGCTGCTGCTGCAAGTTCGAAGCCCTCCACCACCCGCAGGCACCCGCCTGCGCCTCATCCCTGGTGTCTACTGGTTGCCATAAGTATTGTGTTGTGTGCCTGTCCTGTAGTCTGTCTTTTGTTTTTTCGTACTGTTTTTCCTTTTTTGTGCCTTTATTTGCACTCTGCCCCTCTCCCCTGTTTTTGTGCCTTTTCTTCGTTTATTGCCTTTTTTCGCCTATTTCTCTCGTTTTTGGCTTTTTGCACTTTCCCCTTTCCCGTCGCTGCGTCCCCGCCCCCCTCGCGCCCCCATTTGCCCACCGCTCCCCGCCTCCCAGCTGCTCCTCCCTCCCACCTCCCCTTCTTAATGGCAGCCGCTGCGCGGTGCACAGAGTGACCCCTGACCTGATTTTAGGCTGGGTTTCACTCTTCACACCGCTCAGCTCCTCCTGTCTGCCTCCGTGCCCCCGACCCCGCCCTCGCTGCTGCGAGTTCGAGGCCCTCCACCACCCACAGGCACCCGCCTGCGCCTCATCCCTGGTGTCTAGTGGTTGTCATAAGTATTGTGTTGTGTGTCTGTCCTGTAATCTGTCTTTTGTTTTTTCGTACAGTTTTTCCTTTTTTGTGCCTTTATTTGCTCTCTGCCTCTCTCCCCTGTTTTTGTGCCTTTTCTTCGTTTATTGCCTTTTTTCACCTATTTCTCTTGTTTCTGGCTTTTTGTGTTTTCCCCTTTCCCACCGCTGCGTCCCCTGCGGCCCCACCTCCCCACCCCCAGGCCTCTGACCACAGTTCTGTGACGCCATCGCCGACACAATCAGCGCCCACTCCCTCGCCTCTACGGACTACATGCTCCTCGGCATCCGCAAGCATCACCAGCTCATCCGGACTACCAAAAGATCATTCTACAAAGACTGAATCGACAACAACACACACAACAGCAAAGAGCTCTTCAGCATCATCAAAGAACTTGCCAACCCCCAAGTCCTGCTCCATTGACCCCCCCTCGCAAGACCTCTGCGACTCCCTCACCACCTTTTCTCACCGCAAGATCACGGACATCCACAGCAGCTTCGCCTCCCCGATCCCCACGACCACCGTGGCCAGCACTAACCCCAACGCACCCAACCAAACCAACCTCCTCAGCGCCTGGACCCACACCAACGACGACACCACCAAGACCATGAGCACCATCCACTCCGGATCACCCGCCGACCCCTGCCCTCGCCTTGTCTTCAACAAAGCCAGCCAAATCATCGCCCCCCAACTCCGTGCTATCATCAACAACTCCTTCGAAACCGCCACCTTCCCGGAGAGCTGGAAACATGCCGAAGTCAACGCCCTGCTCAAAAAACCCAAGGCAGACCCCGAAGATCCCCAAGAATTACCGGCCCATCTCCCTCCTCCCCTTCTGAAGCGAAGGTCATAGAGAAGATAGTCAACAGCCAACTATCCCGCTTCCTGGAGGACAATAGCCTGCTCGACATCACCCCAATCTGGCTTTCGCAAGAACCACAGCACCGAGACCGCTCTCATCGCTGCAACCGAAGACATCAGAATCATGCTCAACAAAGGTGAAACTGTGGTCCTCATCCTCCTTGACCTCTCGGCAGCCTTCGATACCATCTGTCACCACACACTCTGCACATGCCTCCACAAGACCGGAATCCACCACAAGGCCCTGGACTGGATCACATCCTTCCTTTCCGGCAGAACTCAGAGAGTCCGCCTCCCTCCATTCCTGTCGAAAGCCACCAAGACCATCTGCGGAGTCCCCCAAGGATCCTCTCTCAGCCCAACCCTTTTTAACGTGTACATGGCGCCGCTTGCCAACATCGTCCGATCCCACGGCCTCAACATCGTCTCCTACGTGGACGACACCCAACTGATCCTCTCACTCACTAAGGACCCCGCCACCGCCAAGACCAATCTCCACAACGGACTTCATTCCATTGCCAACTGGATGGAGATAAGCCACCTCAAACTGAACTCGGAGAAGACAGAGATCATCATCTTCGGCTCCAACCGATCAGCATGGGATGACTCCTGGTGCCCTGCCACACTAGGAGCCGCTCCAACTCCCACCACCCACGCACGCAACCTCTGCTTCATACTGGACTCATCGCTCACCATGACCCAGCAAGTCAACACCATCTCATCCTCATGTTTCAACACCCTCTGCATGCTTCGCAAGACCTACAGATGGATCCCCATTGAAACCAGAAGAAAAGTCACCCACGCCCTTATCAGCAGAAGACTGGACTGCGGCAACGCACTCTACGCGGGAACAATGGCCAAGCTCCAGAGGAAACTTCAGCGCATTCATAACGCCTCCACACGCCTCATCCTCAACCTCCCACGCCACAAACGCATCTCAGCCCACCTCAGACACCTTCACTGGCTCCCCGTCAACAAGAGGATCATCTTCAAACTCCTGATCCACGCTCACAAGGCTCTCCACGACGCAGGCCCTGCCTACCTCAACGAGTGTCTCAGCTTCCACGTTCCCACCCGCCAGCTCCGCTCCACCAACCTTGCCCTCGCCACCGCCCCTGCATCCACCGTACCACAACCGGCAGCAGATCCTTCTCCCACCTCGCCGCCAAAACCTGGAACTCCCTCTCTGTCAACCTACGTCTGACCCAGGACCTCCTGACCTTCAGGAAACGTCTCAAGACCTGGCTATTTGAGCATTAGCAACCCCTTCCTCTCACCCCCAGGGCCTTGAGACCCTAACAGGTGAGTAGCGCGCTTAACAAGTGATTGATTGATTGATTGCGTGACCAGAGATGGTGAGCTTGTCTGCAAGATGCTGATTGTGATGGCTTTGTCAATGATGCAGCTAGTTTTTAAGATGGTGTGTGCCAGCAAAGGGAGCCAATGGAGTTGTATTAGGGTGAGGGTTATGTGATCATATTTCTTCAGGCCCTAGATGAGACTTGCTACAGCATGCAAGATGCCCCTAAGAGGGGCCAGTGTGTAGTCTCGGAGGCCGTAGAATAGCGCTTTACCACCACATCCAGATGCAAGAGTACAAGAACTTGAACAGTTCTGAAGTCGCTTTCGCAAAGACATTTTTTCACTTTCTTTAGATGAGAGAACTGGTACCAGGCTGTCTTTGATTTTTTGGCAAAGTGTTCCTTGAGAGAAATGTCGGTGTCCAGGATGAATCCACGTCATTTGGCATTTGGTAATAGCGGTAACAGCTGGGGTTTGAAACCATCAAGGTTCATGTAATTGAGGCAGATTTGTACTATATCTTGTTTGTTGTTCTGGGCAAATATTAGGAATTCGGTCTTGGTTGGGTTGTGCTTCAGATAGGTGCTGGACATTCAGGTCTGGAAGATGTGCAAACAGTGAGGTTTTAGATGTCTGAAACAGGGGAGACTTTCAAGTAGAGTTGTGTAACATCAGCATATTGATGAATCTCGATGCTGTTAACTGTGAGTACAGCACCAAGTGGCTCCATGTAAAGGTTGAAGATGATAGGAGACAGTCTGAAATTCAAATGGTGCGGGACTCCACATGTGATAGGGATCTTTTGAGACCTGAAGGTGCCCATGTGAGTGAACAAAGTGGAGTTGGGTGGAAAGGTATGAGGAGACCCAATGAAAGACATCGCCGGTGGATGCCATTCCCGACTTGAGGGTTCGTACAAGGGTGGGATGGTCAACTGTGCTGAAGGCAGCTAAGAGGTCAGGCAGGGGTCAGCTTTATCTAGGGTCAAAAGGGCATTGTCTACAATGTATATGGTTGTGGTTTCCATGTTGCAGCCTGGTCTGTAGCCAGACTTGTACTCGTGCAGGAGAAGGTTAGCAGTGATGTGATTGTGAAGTTGAAGATGGTGATCCTAGCACAGCAAGCCATTTATAGATACCATTTTTAGGAAAAAAAACAGATGATTTCTGGCACAGCATTGTTTTCCCATTTCTCCCCAAGAAAACCTAAAAGGTATTGATACTGTCGCTATTTTCTCAATTCCCCTCAAAGGAATCTACAAACCCTGGGAACTTTTTGAATTCAGAGGATGATGGAAAAGAGAGACGCAAATTTGGTGTGGACACCTTTCTGGAAAACATTTATGATGATTTAGCACAAACTAGCCCAACCATCCAAAAAAGGGCTTTGGGCCAGGGGACAAAGGCTTATCAGCCAAGAGGTTAAGTGTATATTCAGCGTAAATGTCCTTTGCATAACATGATGGAGGACCTTTGAAGAGTTTGAATAAAGCATGGGGACTCACATCTCGACCAGGTCTCCCTTTGTGACATTATAGATCTCTGCATTCCTAAGAGCCTATTATGACATCACTGAGAGGGCCAAGCAGTAAACATGCCATTGCTTACTTCTTTCAGAAGCAGGTGGCCCCAGGGGGCATGGGGGTGTGGGCAGGAGAGTGCTAGCTACCGGGCAAGGGAACAGGTCGGGGCACTGCAGTTGTCATCGATGAGCCAGCAATGAAAAACGAAATGCTGCAGCACCATCAGAGCAGACCGGTTAGCAGGCGGAAGAGAGTTCTGATCAGCACCCTCGGGGTAAAGGCGGACTAAAATTGGCTGTCTGGGGAATATGATAGGGCACTACCCGTGGTCAGACACTACCTACCCCTGGCGCCCGTCGCATCACCATAAGCACAGAGATACAGCATCAGCAGAGCCAGCACCGCCCACATCCCCACCATGAAAACTAAAGACTCTGTTAGAAAAAATGTATTTCAGTCTACACTACAACAGGCCCTATGTAGTCCAGCGCTCCCCCTCCAGGGACAGAAGTGAGTCACCTCGCCCCGACAACTACGTCAGCGTGACAGGTTAGCCTGGGTCACAAAGGGTGGAGCGATATAGGCTAATGTGAAGGGGGAGCAGGTTGGGTTAATGATTGAGGAGCCGTATAATTGCTTCACATTTAGAATGGTGTGCCCTTGCCTAGCATTGTTGCTCTTTGTCTGATTGCTTGTGAGTAACATTTCCACATTTTGAGAGTGTTTATGTGTGACATTTCAATGACCATTTGAGTAATCCTTTAGCAAATAAACTAAAACAACTATGTTCATGTAATGCGATACATTTCTGAAATTGACATATTTTATGCGACATGAGACTTGGCAAAGAGTCAACTGTAAGGAGGTAGCGCATTTCGTCCTTGTGTGGCATTTACGAATAAAATGACACAGCAAGGAGTTGGCTTACAGCAGTATTACTTCTTGGCAAGAAGGGTTCACAATAAGCTGTGGTCAGCAACCAAAAGTAGCCCTTATCCCTCCATGTGTGATACCATCAGCCATTAGTGGCTTTTTAGTAAACAGTACATCGCATTTTGAATCGTGTAATATTGCTTTCCGTATGGGATAGAAAGTGAGAACTCGCTGGAAGTGTCACATATCTCAGATAAGTAATAATAAAAGCAACAGTGGTCAGGACTTTTAGAGGGTGGAGCAGCAGCAAATACTATTCAAAAACAGCCCTGTGGTGCTGATGCAGTGCTGAACCACCACCTACATATAATGTTCTGTAATTATGATGAAGTGTTTATTTTTTACCGGAAAGTTACAAATACTAATCGCAAGCAGCTCAGCCTATGTAGTGTCAGCCCACGTGCACTAGTCAGCATCTTGTTATACTGCTGGACGTGGTTCAGGGTACCTGCGCCGCGGTTCGGGTGTAGCACACACTTTGGCTCAGAGGATGACCCTTATTGGAGACTTGCACTGAGTCTCCCCAAACCTTTTTTATGTGAAGTAAGAGCTTGCCTCACTCTCCAGCCAGGTGTTCTCAGACCGCTGTGTTGCTGAGGTCCTGTTGGAGTCCCACCAACTGCGTTTAAAGCCCAGGGTACCCAACTCTCTAGGATAACACATATTTTAATTTAGTATTGCAATCTCACTCTGAAAAAAATACACATGTCTACTTTGACCGCTTCTTACACTCAGGATTTGTAGGAAAAAATACACCTCCTTACCTCTTTTGGGTGACACAGGGGCTAAAGTGGACTGTTTTAATTATTTAGTGAAAAGTGTGAGTTGGTGTCTGATATATTCACTCTATGATGCTTCAAAGCACTATTCTTCAAGACAATAAGGATCTTGATTCTGTGTTACTGCATGCTTTGTTTTAGGACCCAAAAGGAATTAGGCATTTCAGGACGCTGGCACTGGGTGGCATAGGGTGCATTTCATCCAAGAAACTGAGAGGTGGACACTCAAAAATGGCAGCTGTGGGCAGTGCTTAATTTGTGTCATTGTTTGCCGGTGCTTGGCACTGGCACTTATTTCTTAACACCAACACCTGGTGGCGCTGTCTGTCTATTTTTAAACATCGGTAGATGATTTAACATTGCACAATGCAAAAACATAATAATATTAATAAAACACGCATTTCCATGCCATTAACACATCATGGATGACCAGAATACTCTATCTTACAATTGCAAAAATATAACGGTAAGCAAGTAGCGCTGATACTTGTATTTGGCATTGCTGGCAGAGAGTGCCTCCTTTAAAATGTCTTGGCCCTGACACTTATTCTTCCACAAATTGAGTACTGGCAGCGGGTCAATGGTTTTGCAACTCGATGAACGAGTTGGCAACATGTTTTCAAAGGAGAAATTACTGACCCGACGGTGCTGGCTCAGGACAGCTGAGCTGCACAGCTTCAGTCAGCCATGAGAGATCACAGTGTCTGAGACCAGAGCATGCAATAGTGCGGAGGGGGCTTGCTAAGCAAGGAAAAATGAAATAATCTGTAGCTTTGCTACCAAGATAACCTCACCTCGTTCATTGGGAAAAGCTAAATGCTGACAGGGAGTTGGGACAGGAAAGTTATCGACCCAGGCACAGACAGTCACAAGCCTGCATAGTGCATTCCAGGGACCAGGCTGACTTTTAATAGAGCAGCAATTTGCCTGACAATTCAGTGAGGCGTGGTGATGCGGGAAAAGTACAATTTTGCGTTACACTAATCACCAATGAGTGAAAGCTGGCCAGGATGGCCTAGTAGAGTTGCAGTTATTTCCGGATTCAGCAGGCCTTCTAAATAAGATCATATTTATATTTTTTTTAAAGCTGGAGAAACCCCAGGGCCGTTTAATAGTTCTGTGACATTTTTCGTTTTTTCCGTTTTATCTTCCGCTCCAGAGGGCTTTTCCTCGTTAAGGTGGCCTCATTCTCTGCTGAAGGTATCACACACTATTGTCCCATGAAACTAGGCTCCAATTTGCAACTAGGTTTCCTACCACTGAATGGCCTGAAAGGAGTTATGCCCGTAGTTTGATGTGGAGCCAGCAGGTATTGCACAGAACTTTCAAGTAATTGTTTCTTCCAATCCACCCTTGACATGTGTATAGTTTCCTTCATTGTGTGGTTGAACCTCTTTCCACAGTGCTGTGGGTCGCTGGAAGGTAAATCACACTTTTCCTGTGAATAATACCATTGTGCTTCAAAAGTACTCTTCAATCTCTTTAAAGCAATATTGCGCCACACTGTCCATATAAATCCCACTGGGAAAACCATCCTTCAGGAACACTTCACTTAAGAACTACTTGACTAACAGAACTAACATCTTTCACCCGTTTCACTTCAGGCTTCCTTGAAAACAGATACTGGTGACAGAAATATAAGAGAACGACACCTCTACTGCCAAAGGGCCCATCAGATTAAGATTTAGAGCTGCTTTTTACCAAGGGGCCTTCAGAAGCTCACAACAGTGCATGGCTGGAGTATAAGTCTTACTCTTTGCATTTTCCCAGCAATTTGTTACAGAGCATTCTGCTTCAATATGAAGTCCTGCCCACCAAAAGTTTTATCTCAACCTTTCTTAGTGTTCACAGTGCCCATATGTCCCGGTGCACAAGATCAATAATCTGCTTCCTTGGGAAACTAGGCGGAATTAACACTGACCTTTTGAAAACTAAGCTATCCTTCTCAGCAATCTTGTCCATCATAATACAGAATGGTATCAAGGTCATTTTGACTTTCTGTACCACTTCCCTCTTTTTTCTGCGGTGTTATATAGAGCAAGCTTGGCCCAAGGAATTTGTGCGCTTTACATGATCACCAGATTACATTACACAAGGTCAGATTAATTTTTAGGTGTTGGAGGATTAAGGGCCACATGTAGTAAAGTCCGATTTTGCAAATCGAAATTTGCGAGTCGGTGCGAAGACCCACCTCATTAATATTAATGAGGTGGGTCGCATTTTGCGACCCCATAGCGAGTCCCTGCACTCACAGGGATGGTGGCCTGCTGAAGTCAGCAGACCTCCATGTCTGTGACTGCTTTTTCAATAAAGCAGTTTTTATTTTTTATTTTGCAGCCCATTTTCCTTAAAGGAAAACGAGTTGCAAAATAAAAAAAATAACGAAACCATTTGGTTTATTTTTTTCAGTGTAGGCAGTGGTCCATGGGACCACTGCCTGCTCTGAAAAAACTTTTTGCCCACATTCACAAAGGGGAAGGGGTCCCATGGGGACCCCTTCCCTTTTGCGAATGAGTTACCACCAGTGTCACACTGGTGGTAACTGCGAATTGCGATGCGAGTCGCAAATAGGAAGGGAACAACCCTTCCTATTTGTGAGTCGCATTCACAATTTGCGAGTCGGTACCGACTCGCAAATTGTGAATGTGCATTGCAAAAGGCATTTTGCATGACGCAAACTGCGATTTTCGCAGTTTGCGCCATGCAAACTGCTTTCTACATCTGGCCCTAAGTGATTTACCCAGCATCACAGGACGTTGAACCGATCTAGGACCCAAAATCAACTTCCCCAGTTCCAAAGTCACAGCTCTGGCTATTAGACCACATATCCTCCCTGTTAGGCCATTAGGTCACATCTCCTCCCTTTCAGAGATGAAATCACTTCTGTGAGAAGATTGTCCTGGGAAACCTACTTCTTCCACACATCTTCCTAAATTGCACCACCAGTACATTTAAGCACACTTTCGTGGAACTACTCTTCTTCCCTTGACCCAAACTTCCTTCTCATAAAGTAATTCACCAAGACAGACAGTCCATTGTTCAACTTCGCTGACCTGGGATGCACTCAACACCAAAGATATATTCGTGCAAGCTAGTGACCCAATATCGTATACATGTGGGCATCATCTCCAAACTCTTTTCTGAAAAACTTCCTTTAAAGGCATGCAGTCCATTCTCACTGCAAAACTCTTGTCCCTTCTCCAGACAAAAATCTTAAATTTGTGCATGGCCAGGTTCACAGCCAGTGCTTCCTTCTCAACTATAGAGTAATGCAACTCTGCCCCATTCAACATCCTTGAGGCAAACAAAATGGTGTATTTCACCTATCTCTGCACCTGGGCTAACTGAGCACTAAGCTCTTTGACCTGCATCAGTATTAAGAATACACTCTCGCCCAGGTCTAAAGTTGTAAACATTTGGGACTTCATTCAGACAATCTCTGACCAACAGAAACCTGGCCTCACAATCCCCACATCATTTAAATTCAGGTTTTGTTTCGGAAGCTCAAATGATGATCTTTATTTCTCCAAGATCTGCTATAAACCTAATGTAAAACCTGAACATTCCAAAAAAATATAACATTTCCTCTTTGTTTTAGCTGACTACAAATCATGCAACGTTTCAACATACCCATCTGTTTGGCTTTACTGCAGACTAAGAAGAAATACACAAATACTGAAAGGAATTTCCGTCATGAAACCCTCTCAGTCCGAGAAACACATTTATCAAGGCACTCTGCAAGGTTTTAAATTGAAAGGTCAATGTTGTACAACCCGGGTGCACATTCAAAGAAAATCAATGCAGTGAAAGAAACCTCTACTGCTTTACTTTAACTGAGAGGAAACACGAATAAAAGGAATTTCAACAATGCAAAGCTCTTAGCCTGAGTAATACATTTATTAAAGTACTGTTTAAGGTTCGAAAAGAGGAGTTATGTAGGTCAAATGCAGCAACACAAATACACTTCCAAAAATAATCACGGCAATATAATAATAATACTCATAAAAACAAAACAACGAAAATGTCAGAGTCACCAGATCCTCGGGGTCTGCGCACGTTCCCAACACGTCCACCACTGAACAGCTCCAAGACTCTGATATATAAATCACAGAGGCTAAGAGAGTTCAAGAGGGGAAGAGGGGATTAGGAAGGGAACAGCTGGGAAGGAGACCTGTAGTAAGAAAAAGGTTAAAACACACAATATGAAAATTACATCTCATGAAATCAATACTAGACTATGACTCTAAGCCTAGTCATTCTGAAAACATGAAGAATTAGGCTTAAAATTACTAAATTTCAAGATGGCCGGATACCTGTAAGGGAATCAAGATGGATTAAATGAAACTTTCAAATTCAAGTACTTTCCTTTACATGAGAATCAGGAAAACATTCTGAATAAGTTCTAAACCAGTCATATGAATCCTTTTTTGAGAATGCATACTAGGACCATGCAATATTGCATCTAGAAACTCTGGTCTTCTGTGTTCTCTTGAAATGTTTCAACACGAATTGCGCACATTCCAGATTTTCATATATATAGTAAGCACCATAAAAGGATTATGCACCATGAATAACACAATATGGATTCAGGAAACAAATCACACAACTTGTCAACTCGAATATTACCTAATAAATGTCTTAGAATAAATGGCATACAATGAACAACATGAATTAAGCTTGAAGAGAGAATCGTGCTTCTTGCCAATTCGAGTGCCACCATTTAAAATGTCAAGAAATGGTGGCACGCAATGAATATCAAGGTTGAATTACCAATAAACGAATCGCGCGTCTTGCCGATTCGTAAGCCACGATGTAACTGCCCAAAAATAACAGCGCACAATGAATAACAAGATTAAACACCATGAAACGAATTGCGCGTCTTTTGCCGATTCTTAAGCCACCATGCAAATGTCAAGAAATGGTAGCGCGCAATGAATAACAAAGTCAAATCATCATGAACGAATTGCGCGTCTTGCCGATTCGCATGCCACCATACAAATGTCAAGAAATGGTAGCGCGCAATGAATAACAAGATCAAATCAGCATGAAACGAATCGCGCGTCTTGCTGATTCGCAAGCCACCATACAAATGTCAAGAAATGGTACCGCGCAATGAATAACAAAGTCAAATCATCATGAAACGAATCGCGTGTCTTGCCGATTCGCAAGCCACCATACAAATGTCAAGAAATGGTAGCACGCAAAGTAATCTGTTAATCATTAAAGAATTAGCCAAAAATATGAAAGTTCTCGATAACGGCATCGGGAGGTCAGCCCAGCCACCGTCTTACCACCCAGAACAAGGATTACCAATGAAGAATGAAGGGCAGAGGCCCGGAAGATCAAATAGGCCACCGGGACAGGAACTCAGGAAGTAGCTGCTGCTCCGCACGGGGACCTCTGAATAGTGAGCACTTGGAGCTGGGCTGGCTCCCTTTTAAAGAGTCTTGGCCCAGCCCACAATCACACCCAGGCATGCTAAAGGGAAAGTCTCTGGAAGGCCCTGGAAAGGGACCACACCCTAACACACTCTGAAAGCCTGCAGCAATACATTACAAATGAACAGTATTTGTAAACACATTAAAAATAAGTCTTCAGGATTAAACTCTGCAATGCAAAAGGTTAAACAACAACATATCAGCACAATGCATAAATTACATTGTTTTGAGAGTGCTGGGTTTTTGCATTCTAGTCGCCAATAGAGCACGCACTGCCCTGGTGTTGACAGTACTCCCCTCTCCCAGACGCGCTCTAGGGCCTGGTTTGCCTGGATTAAGACGATGAAAGCGTCTCACAAGTACTGGAGCATGAACATCAGATGCGGAAACCCATGAGTTACTTTCAGGACCATAACCTTTCCATGAGATTAAGTACCATAGATTACGCCCTCTCAGTTTAGAATCCAACACTTTCTTAACTTCGTTTTCTTCTTCCACTTGTACTAGAACAGGAGCTGGATGAGGGTGGACCTTTTGGACTGCCTTCTTCAAGAGGGAAGTGTGGAACACTGGATGAATCCGTAAGGATCTGGGCAATTGTAGTTTATAGGTCACTGGATTGATTTGCTGGAGGACAGTGTAAGGACCTATGAATTTGGCGTTAAACATGTGCTTCTTCTTGAAATCTATATGTTTTGTGGAAAGCCACACTTTGTCACCTGGTTGATATTGCGGTCCCTCACAATGTTTCTTGTCATAATGCCTTTTGTATTTTTGTTTGGCTTTTTCTAAATGCTGTTGAATCAGTTTCTCGGTTTGATGCAAATGCTGAATGGTTTCTGACACAGCTGGAGTAAGAGAACTTTCTTTAGGAATTGTGATGGGCAAGGTGTCAGGATGATAGCCAAATAAACCAAAAAAGGGTGTAACGCCAATAGAAGTGTGGAATGAGTTATTGTAGGCTAACTCAGCTTACCAGAGCATAGATGTCCAAGAATGAAGTGCCTTTTCAGCGTAGGCACGTAGGTATTGTTTCAAAGTCTGATTTAGTCTCTCCGTTTGACCATCTGTTTGAGGATGGTGACTAGTAGATAGTGTAGATGTCACTTGGAGTGTTTTACACAATGTCTTCCAGAAATTGGAGGCAAATTGTGACCCCTGATCAGAGAGGATAACTTTTGGCAGTCCATGATAACGAATCACTCTGTTCAGTAAAATAGTTGCCAATTCACTAGAAGTGTGAAATTTCTTACAGGCAATGAAATGTCCATATTTCGTGAGACTATCTACTACCACCAGAATTACTGAATGCTGTTGAACCACTGGCAGACCGGTAATAAAGTCTAAAGAAATGTGTTCCCATGGACGACTTGGGGTTGGAAGTGGATGTAACAACCCTTTTGGTTTTGAATCACTTGTTTTAGTGCGAGCACAGACTTTGCAGTTGTTTACCATTGCTTTTACATCTTTTGTTAGGGTAGGCCACCAAAAATAGCGCTGGATCAGTTCAAGAGTTTTAGGAGTACCTGGGTGACCTGCCGTAGGTATAACATGCAACCAATGAAACACTATCTAGAGAAGTTTGGTAGTGGGTACGAACAAATAAGCGTTGTGAAAGGGTAGTTCTTGCTTGATTGACCTTTTGGGGTCTGCTTGGGCCCATGTTTGCCATTTCTCAACAGTGAAAGAGTTGCGAATTTCTTCAAAGAAATCTTCAGTTTTTATGATACATAGAACCTTGTCAGGAGCAATGAAAGCTCTGGAGGCTTGAAATGCAGGCAACGTGGCAGACTCTTGGCGGGACAAGGCGTCAGCTTTGCGATTATCTTTACCAGGCCGGAAGGTTACTACAAAATCAAATTCGGCAAAAAACAGCATCCAGCGTAATTGCCGAGGAGTCAAAAGTCTGGCGGAACTCATGAATTGAAGATTACGATGATCAGTATATACTGTGACAGTGTACTTGGCACCCAACAAATGATGTCTCCATTCTTTAAAGGCGTCACAAACCGCCAGAAGCTCTTTTTCAGCAATGACATAGTTCTGTTTGGCTTCGTTCAACTTCCGAGACATATAAGCTACAGGATGGAGTTGACCAGTGTCTTTATTTCATTACGATAAGACGGCTCCTATTGCTACATCTGAAGCATCAGCTTCCACTATGAAAGGTCGATTTGCATCAGGATGAGTCAAGACTGGGGCAGTGGAGAAAGCTTCCTTCAAAGTAGAGAAGACTTGGTCAGCTTCTGGGGACCATACAAATTTTTCTTTCTTTCTTAATAGCTTAGTGATTGGAGCCACTGTCTGGGAGAAATTATTTATGAACCTCCGGTAAAAATTAGCAAACCCCAGGAAACATTGTACATCACGAACAGTCTTTGGGTTGGGCCAATCAGATACGGCTTTTACTTTCTTTTCTGCCATCACCATACCTTGAGGGGTAAGAATAACCCCTAAAAACTCAACTGTGGTAACATGAAACTCAGACTTGGTTAGTTTGCAATATAAATGGTGTTTTCGAAGGGCTGCAAGAATTTTCTTGACATTTTGGACATGTTCGTTTTCATTGTCTGAGTAGATCAAAATGTCATCGATGTATACTATGGCAAATATGTCGAGGTACTCTCTAAGAACGTCATTCAAGAAAAATTGAAATGCTGCTGGAGCATTACACAGACCAAAAGGCATGACGGTGTATTCAAAAAGGCCATATCTTGTCTTGAACGCTGTTTTCCATTCGTTACCCTCTCTCATTCTGACCAAATGATAAGCACCTCGAAGGTCAAGCTTCGTGTAGATTTTTGCTCTTTTTACTTGTTCCAATAAGACCGGAATTAGGGGTAAAGTATATTTATTCTTGATGGTGACTTTGTTCAATCCCCTATAGTCGATACAAGTTCGACGTTCTCCATTAGCTTTTTGAACAAAAAACAAAGGCGAAGCTGCAGGAGACTTAGAGGGGCAAATGAAACCATTCTCCAAAAATTGATCTAGGTATTTTCGTAAATGTTGATTTTCATGTTCTGACAGGGCATACACACGGCAGTTGGGAAGTATTGCACCTGGGGCTAGATCAATTTGACAGTCATAAGATCTATGAGGAGGTAGGGTCTCTGCTCCTTTCTCATCAAATACACCTTTGTAAGATGAATACTGTTTGGGCAGCTGAATATCTTTCTCCGCAGCAGTAGCTATGTAAGAGTTGCAGACTTTTTATACTTGAATCTTTTGGAGACATTGTTCTTTACATAGCACTGATGAGAACATGATTTTTCGTTCTGCCCAATTGATCTCTGGATTGTGATGAGTTAACCATGGCAAGCCCAGGATAATCCCATATTGGGGAGCATGGATCACGTCAAGGATGATTTTCTCTTTATGTTTCTTTCTTTGATTCTTATCTTCACATATCATCGATAAGGGAATAGTCTGAAGAGTTACTGGACCTCCAGTCAAGAGTTTTCCATCGACTGCCTGGATGATTTCTGGGGTCTTCTTTTCAATACATGGGATCCCCCATGCACGAACCAATTGGGCATCAACAAAGTTCCCAGTAGCCCCAGAATCGACTAGAGCTTTTTTGAAATAGATCTTTTTCTTCACCTGAACTCTTATTTCCAGTTTAAGATGTCTAGATTGTGAAGGGTCCACGGTGTCACCCAAGAGCAACCCTTCTCTGCATCTCGGGTGTGTTTTAGTTTTCCAACTCGACTGGTGCATTGGCTGCGACCTTCTGAACTGGACCTTGCTTGCTCTTTGGTTTGATTGGGCAATCTTTTGCAAAATGACCCTTCCGCCCACAATAAAGACATTGTCCATTTTTTCTGCGTAGGTCCTTTTCATCTTTGGTCAAAGGTCTTCTGATGGTTCCAATTTCCATTGGTTCCGGCGTTCTTTCTTTCGGAGTTCTTGAGTCTCTGTTATCATGAACACGCCATGAATATTTTTCAGTCTTTTTGCGCATTCCTTTACGTTCTGATAAACGATGATCGAGCCTCAAGACAAGGTTTATTAATTCTTGACAGTCTGTAGGTTGTGGGTCGATTTGCGCTAAGATATCTTTTAGTTCCTCTTTGAGTCCCTTGTAAAACAAGACCACTCGTTTTTCTTCAGGCCAGGATGTCTCGACAACCAACCGGTTAAAGTTGGCTAGATACGACACTAGGTCCTGATTCCCTTGGCGTAAATCTAATAATTCACGATCTGCTGACTGTGTTACAGTTCAACGATCAAAAACTCTCTTAAACTCACAAACAAAATTTCTCCAGTTGTACAACAAGGGACTATCTTTACGCACAAGAGGTATAGCCCAGGTAGCTGCATCCCCAGACAGATATGATAACAAGAAAGCTACTTTGGACTGGGCATCTGGGAAAGTATGTGGTCTACAGGTGAAGTGTAGTTCCACTTGAACCAAGAAAGATTGCGCTTTCAAAGGGTCACCTGAAAAAAGTTCTGGGGGAGCTAAAGGAATTGCGGAAAGTTCATTGAGGGAAATGCTTGTCGGATTACTTCCAGAAGTCTAAGAAGAAGCACCTGGCCAAGACACACCTGTTGGATTTTGTTCCTTCTTCTCTACCTTATCTTGTAACTGACTCACTCTCTGAGCTAGGCTAGTTGTCAATTCTTTGGATGATACCACCTCTGCCTGGAGCTGGGTGATAGCCTTGACTAACTCATCCAGTGTGGTCATGCTGAGAACATCCACAAACCAGGAGGATAATAATTTGTGGGCTCACTATTCTGTCAGAGTCACCAGATCCTCGGGGTCTGCGCAAGTTCCCAACACATCCACCTCTGAACAGCTCCAAGACTCTGATATATAAATCACAGAGGCTAAGAGAGTTCAAGAGGGGAAGAGGGGATTAGGAAGGGAACAGCTGGGAAGGAGACCTGTAGTAAGAAAAAGGTTAAAACACACAATATGAAAATTACATCTCATGAAATCAATACTAGACTATGACTCTAAGCCTAGTCATTCTGAAAACATGAACAACCTAAGAATTAGGCTTAAAATGACTAAATTTCAAGATGGCCGGATACCTGTAAGGGAATCAAGATGGATTAAATGAAACTTTCAAATTCAAATACTTTCCTTTACATGAGAATCAGGAAAACATTCTGAATAAGTTCTAAACCAGTCGTATGAATTCTTTTTTGAGAATGCATACTAGGACCATACGATATTGCATCTAGAAACTCTGGTCTTCTGTGTTCTCTTGAAATGTTTCAACACGAATTGCGCACATTGCAGATTTTCACATATATAGTAAACACCATAAAAGGATTGTGCACCATGAATAACACAATATGGATTCAGGAAACAAATCACACAACTTGTCAACTCGAATATTACCTAATAAATGTCTTAGAATAAATGGCATACAATGAACAACATGAATTAAGCTCGAAGAGAGAATCGTGCATCTTGCCGATTCGAGTGCCACCATGTGAAATGTCAAGAAATGGTAGCACGCAATGAATATCAAGGTTAAATCACCATTAAACGAATTGCGCGTCTTACCGATTCGTAAGCCACAATGTAAATGCCAAAAAATAACAGCGCACAATGAATAACAAGATTAAAACACCATGAAACGAATTGCGCGTCTTTTGCCAATTCTTAAGCCACCATGCAAATGTCAAGAAATGGTAGCGCGCAATGAATAACAAAGTAAAATCATCATGAAACGAATGGCATGTCTTGCCGATTCGCGAGCCACCATACAAATGTCAAGAAATGGTAGCGTGCAATGAATAACAAGATCAAATCAGCATGAAACGAATCCCGTGTCTTGATGATCCGCAAGCCACCATACAAATGTCAAGAAATGGTAGCGCGTAATGAATAACAAAGTCAAATCATTATGAAACGAATTGCGCGTCTTGCCGATTCGCAAGCCACCATACAAATGTCAAGAAATGGTAGTGCGCAAAGTAATCTGTTAATCATTAAAGAATTAGCCAAGAATATGAAAGTTCTCGATAACAGCGTCGGGAGGTCAGCCCAACCACCGTCTTACCGCCCAGAACAAGGATCACCATGAAGAATGAAGGGCAGAGGCCTGGAAGATCAAATAGGCCACCGGGACAGGAACTCAGGAAGTAGCTGCTGCTCTGCATCGGGACCTCTGAATAGTGAGCACTTGGAGCTGGGCTGGCTCCCTTTTATAGAGTCTTGGCCCAGCCCACAGCCACACCCAGGCATGCTGCAGGGAAAGTCTCTGGAAGGCCTTGGAAAGGGACCACACCCTAACACACTCTGAAAGCCTGCAGCAATACATTGCAAATGAACAGTATTTGTAAACACATTAAAAATAAGTCTTCAGGATTAAACTCTGCAATGCAAAAGGTTAAACAACAACATATCAGCACAATGCATAAATTACGTTGTTTTGAGAGTGCTGGGTTTTTGCATTCTAGTCGCCAATAGAGCGCGCACTGCCCTGGTGTGACAGAAAATACACTACTTTAATCATGGATTATATATCTGCATGTACAGTGATTATATATTCATGCACAATGCAAAGCTAGAAATAATAATCAAAAAGAATACATCACCATGGGGCTTGCTTGCTTCATCTCTTTGCCAGCAACAGGTCGTGAACCCAGTCAACCGTGGAGAAAGAGAGACATCTACCCTCAAGGGAGAGATAGCAGGCAGAGTGTCCTCTCCTGCCCAAGTTCAATCCATTTTTCCCACGCCAGACTGGTTTGGGCCTCTTATATACTTTAAACAAGCAGGAGAATCCTATAATGCCCCCCCCCCTATTTGATGAGTTGTTGCACAAACGCTGGTTACCTCAGTTCAGTTTCGGAAAAAAAAACACGTTGAGACTTGCCACATCCCAACGTGCGTTCTCAAAACCAAGCTGTTACTTGCCGTCTCATAAACATTCTCCTGGTACATCCTTATCTTCCTTTCACTCCCCCATATCATGTCCTAGCCCTTAGTGAGAAGAGGACACATAGAGGGAAAACATGAGCGAAAAGCACATTGAATAACTTGTGCATGGAAAAATACCTGTACCTCTAACGTAGCAGTGGCTAAAGCTAAGTTAAGCACAAAATGGAATCTGTAATTAGAATGGAGCTGGTGGTCACCAATGTGACAGTGTGGAAAGCTAAGCACAAAATGGAGTCAGTGGTCAAGATGGAGCAGTGGTTAAATACAGATATCATTACATCATCATATGACCCAAATAATTAATCTCCTGTCATTAAAAAAAACACTTATCCACCCTAAGTATTAGACCAAACTCCTCAAGCTTCTTCAGGACTTTGTTCACCCTTCCATGGTGCTCCTCCCATGTGCTTCCCAAAAAAACAAAATTCTCTTTGCAAATACTTCACACCCTCTAAATCTCCCAGTATCACTGAAAATGCCCACTATAAAACCGATGTTGCAGACACCAGGCCAAACAGCATTCTCACAAACTTGTAAGTGCCCATAGGAGTGATGAAGGATGTCAGATCTTGTGAGTGTTAACCTGCTGGTAGACAAATCCCAAGTCCAATGTTGTGAAAAACCCCTACAGAACAGTGAGAGAACTTCCATTATCTAGGATAAGGGGTCTTGTCCCCAACTACCTCCTTTCACAGAGCCCTTAAGTCTACACACAATCTGATCCTACCTCAGGCCTTTTTGCCACCACAATGAGAGCCAATGAATCCAAAGCCCCGATGGGTAGTATCACTCCTGGCTCACACAGGCTTTTCAACTTACTGTTCACAGCACCCAGTACACCCAGTGGTAATCTTCTGAGTTTGGATGCCATTAGTATTGCTTCATCTTTCAGCACTATTTTTGGACATGGGACTTAAGGCAACCCAGATCTTTGCAGAATACTTTAGGGAAGGCACTTTCAAAATCAGCACAACCCTATGACACCTACAAACATACTCATTCCAACACACATTGCACGGTATTGCGATAAAGGTAGAACCCTTATTTCTTCTGATGGGATCATCCAATAGTACTATCCCCTTGAATTGAGACCTAAATATTCCCCATTGTGTATCTGTTCAGAAAACCCACAGCTGCTTGTAAGAACCAAAGATTTCTAATTGCTTTTTTCCTATGATCACCCTGACATATGCCCACCTTTGAAATGATGAAGATACCTCTAAACTCAGGAATTATAGTGATGAGTGAGCACAAGTCAAACATAATTCATATCTGTCATCCTTCCACTTCCACCACCTCTGAGCAATTTCCATTGTCCTTGCATATCAACTGTAAGATGACTTCCTCATAACTTTCCTTCGATTTTTGTAAATTCTCACTCATATTTTGGCAGCACTTCATAATTTGCCTAGATCTGCTACACTTATTTCACATAGCCTTTAGCGCTGGATATAACATGAAATTAGCCATATTGCCAACAATTCCACATCTGAAGCAACTGCCTTTGAACCGTCCCTCTTTATCTACACTTTGCACACTCTTCTTGTCAACTTTCTGTTTGTACTTACTAACTACTGTGACACACGCCAACTCCCTCTTTTTTGATAGCCTTCTCACATTTCTGTATGGGTTCCTCTTTTTTGTTATACTTATAATTTCACTGAAGGGTGGGTCATCTTTAAGCCATAGCTCCTCCTTGATCTGATCATGTTTACAGGTTATAAGAAACTGATCTCTAATACATTTGTCGACCTGTGCACCAAATTTGTACAATGCTGATAACTTCCATAAGTCTGTTAGGTACTAGTCAACTGTGTTGTTCTCTTCACCTGTCCTTTTTACAAGTAGTACCTCTCTGTGATGGTGCTGACACATGGGAAATAATGTAGATCTAGTGTCCTCAAACTTAACTCCAATTCATTTAGGCTCCTTGCCTTTTCCTGATCCAGATCTGAACAAATTGTCAAGAACCTCCTGCCCCTAAGCAATAAAGGCACAGAGACCATTTCCGTTCCATACCTAAACTAGTTCCTCACACCCATGCTTAATTTAGATGTACGCATTTTCATTGTCCCCAGCGAACGGATAGTTCATCTGGATGACTCAAGAAATATGGTGGAAGGATCATGTTCTGCGTTCTTCAATACCCACAAGATGATTATGTAAAATCGTAAGTATGTACAGTGAAATGCCGCTTTCAAAGCTAAAACAAGTGCCAAGTTATTTCAATATGTATTTCAATACTTATGTACATCTCCTTTTAACCATTGCCAAATCTAAAGAATTGACCGTATTTGCATACATTCCCATTTCACTAAATGTTAACCAGTCATACTTTGTCGAACCATAGTTGCTGTAAAGAAAGGTATGGGTGGGACTACCACTGTATTACTTTGTCACAGGGCAGTCCTGCCAACAGGTTGTTCCTATCGCCACTTGCACCATGAATGCTAAAGTTTTAATCACTTTTTGTTGGTGTGCCTGTCACTGTTGCCTCAAGCAACAGAGCAAGCTTGTCCATTAGGCATGATGTGTGCTTGTCATTGTGTTGATGTGCCTGTCGCCATAGTGTTAAACAAGGGATCAGGGTTATATATTAGATGTGCAGTGTGTCTGTCATTGTTTTCACTTTTTATAGCACAGATCTAGACACAAAATGTACATGTGCCCGCCAACATCCTTTAAGCTCCATATTTTCTATATGTTTTTTTTATTTGTGGTACTGTCACTTGCGTTTATGAGGTTCTGCAAAACTTACCTTCTCATTCTCCTCACATTTTAATCCTGAATGCATAATGCCAACAAGCTTCTCTGTTTATGAGTGGTTAGCATGCCTGGCATTCGGAGCATTTGAAAATGGCTGGTACATGTTGACGTCAGCACATCAACCACACATGTCATACTTTCTCCCTGTCAACCGGTCTTCCTTCCCATTTGATATCCTGAAAAGTAGCTGCTACTTATTGCTTTAATCCTTTGACAATGAGCATTCTGAACCTCAGATTTCAGGTGGCGCAACACTTGTACACTCCTGTGACCAGTCCTTTACTGAACTGCTCCTGCTCTCTGCCACCACCACCACCACCACTAAAGAGACCTCTCTCTGCCACAAGACCATCTACACTTGGTTTCTGTTTCAAAGTCCCCAACAAGCCAACTCCTTCAATTCAGAAGGGTGCTGTGATGGCTTGTTAGAGTTTGTCACCTCCCGATATTTATCACCAGTGTAGAAAAGTCAAATGATAACAGTATGGCATCCACAGATGGTTTACAGGCAACTCACCTCAGACACAGTGTCCTCCAACGTCTGTCACCAGCTGCTGTCATAACCACATATGCATTCCACATTCAAACTCCTCATCTAGAACAGAGCGGTCCCACTCTGGTAAACAGACATGGTATAAGAGTCCAGCCACAAACCAGTTTCCCCACCTTTCCAGGGAGTCTAGTCCAATCATCACAGCAGAGGACCAACACTTCAAAGAGTGAATTCTTGTGGTGACTTCCCTATTAGGATCTTGGCAAAGCCCCTGCCTCTTGTCTCTGCAAACTAATACACTTTCTATGCATAAGTATTAAGCTTCCTTGACCATTCCAAGAGACATTGTACGAGGCACATTTGCAACTCCTTCTGGTACATACGTCTGGCTTCCTTTCCCAAAACCTACATGCTACCGTTCTTGGTTGTCCTGTAGCAAGTAGTTTCTGAGTAAATTTGAAGTTCCTCCTGCAAACCTACTGTTTCTTGAGTCTAGACTGGTAAGTAAGCCCTTGGTTCCTTATATGTATTTTGTAGGCTATTGAAGCCCAAACGTTTTAATACCAGCAGAACATTAACCGAATGATCTGCAGTAAAAGAAAGTGTAGCATGTTGTGCTCAACTCAGCCAAAATATCAGACGAAGCTAGAGCTCTCCTCTGCAGGGATCCTTATCTATCTTGGATGAAGCCCTCGCCTTTCATCTGCACGCTCTGCTTTGTTTCAGTGTCTCCTCTTTCACCAGTTAGTTTCAGGAAGTTATGCTGCAGTTTTTAACCTTTATCCTGGAGAAGAATAGTTGTGGCATTGTTTGATTGTTAGGTGATTAACCTAAAATGACAGCCTGTTCACTACCTTGTGTGCACTAGGCGTGAGAAGGAAGGCCGTTGCAGTTTCCAACAGTTATTTGGTGATGCCTAATAATACATTGGGTTGTTCTTTAGCCAATTTGCATTACCTTTCACCATCCAAGGTTGATCTAAGTGCATGGCTGCTTCATAAGTGGAAGTACTAGGTATACCCATCAATTTAAGCTAAAGGCATCAGCGCATGCTTTTGTAAACAATTATCATAGGTACGAGCTGTGACATTGGAAAGGGATGCGGATATACTATGAATTATTTAATGGGAATCGTCATTTGTCTTAGTGCCACTCTTCCTCATTGCTGTTCTTATGCCATGTCCAAACACCCTAATATTTCAGTTCTTCAACGAATATGATGTTTAAACTGTTCCAGGAGGATTATGGGATGCAGATTCCTCTTGTAGCACCCATTCTGGATTGCCAAAGTAGACATCAGAGAACCAATATTAAGAGGATTTAGATATTTCCTAACAAAAGCTGGGGAAATCTGCACTTTGAGTTGCCACTTTTTGTTTAGTTGAGCATTGAACAAAGCTAGTTTGAACTTTCGGCCTTTCTCAAAATCCTATAGGCCCCTTCTGGGGCAGATGCATTCTCTGACTCCGACACAAATATCCTAAACAAAATGCAGCAAAGGTTCTACAAAGATGAATAACTGGAGCTGAACACAAACTTCCTGTTGAAGAGATCAAGCCTATTTTGATTGGAAATTCATATTTACCTAATAAGTGAAGTTGAATACAGCCAGCATTAATAAATGTCTGTGATAATATCAGTCAATGTTAATAGCATTGTCAAGAAGATAGTCATTTTATACAAACAATATTGGTCTTTAAAAAAAAGAAAAAAATATGTATATATATGTCCCTTGCATGATGAACAGTCATGTTCCTCTGTCCTGAGTGCCATCTTGTGTGTATATGGTATCCTGTTTTTTGGTCTCTGGTCCTAGCTTGACACTAACGCAATGTGTGTATAGAGGCCTAGGCCTGCCCCTCGATATAAGTGTGGTCCTGGACCTGTCCTGTGACCTGGAGAGGTAGAACAAGCTTGCCTTCAGTATACAAGTAGTGGACTACTTCTGCACACCGCAATGGTGGCAGCGTACCTTGTTTTGTGAATCCATAGTTGTAGCCAGACCTTTTTATTGGTGTCATTGGAGTGGAAGCCTACTTGCCCACTTGTGTAAATTACCTCTTCTATGCGCTTACCCAGATGTTAGTGCTAACATCCCTGTGTATGTTGTGCCTGTTTGTGTATGTTGCCGATATGGTACTTGCATAGTGTGTGAGTAATGGAGGCCCATGGGATCCATTTTGGATATCCCTGCCCTGGCCTGGCTTATTACACAAGAAGGAGGTGAAGATGTTTTCCCAGGTAGTGGAAGTGTATTGCTGACATGCCTGAGGCTGGAAGGAGACTTCAACACTGAGGGAGGGAGAGAGGAGACGAGGCTCCTTTAGACACTGGATTAGGCTTTTTGCTGAGAGGAGCTCCGGAAGCCTTTGGACTTGTGTGGTGTGGAGTTGGCTGCTGGGTCAGCATCCAGCCCATTAGAGCAGCCCCCCTTCTCAAGTCACTTTGAGCATTGGGTCCCCCAACACCCAGGGCAAAAAGATATTTCTCAAGGGTAGGGGGGCGCATGGCTCCCAGGGCAAAAAGATATTTCTCAATGGTAGTGGGGCGCATAGCTCCCCTCCCTGATCCACAAGGTGCCCCCGGGGGTCCAACCACCAGGGCTTTTAAAGGGTGGGGGAGCATGACCGCTGACCCTAAGCCAATAGTGGCCCCAGGGACCCCATCCCCCCATGCATCACTTAAATGTAGGGGAGGGGCACATGACCCCCCTCCTGGTGCCTTATTAGGCCAAGGTGACCTCATCCTAGTGGCTGAGTGCCATAAGAAAGGGGAGGGGTGCACAGCCCCCCTCCCTGAGTCTTAATAGGGCCTGGGGACCCCATCCCTGGGGCCAATTGCCAGGATAAAGGGAAGGGGGACAGCGCACCCCCCCTTCCAGAGCCTATTTTTGTCCCAGATACCCATCTTCAGGGGCCTGTCTTAATTATATGTGGATGTCCCAGTGCACACCCGGGCACTCACTAAGCAGTTAGTTGGAGGCACAGGGGAGCCCCAAGTCCCGAACGGTATTCTGCAGGAGCTGGCATTGCTCCTGCCGACAGGAACAACTCTTTAGCATGCTCCCGCTGGGCAGAAGAAATCTGTGTTTCCCTGCCCACAGGAGCTTAGAAAAAGTGTTTTTGTTTTGCTAATAACTTTGGCACCGTTTGACTAATCTTCACAAAAGTTTGTAACCAGCACACCACTCAGCTGCTGAAAGTTTCAGGGTGATCCACCAAGCGGGGGCCAAGAAAAAGTGGGGGTCCCGAAATGCTTTTTCCCAATGCAATTTCCATAGGGATTTTTAGACACGACTACAGCCCGAGCTTCCGGAAGGAATTCACCAAATTTGACAGAAAGCTAGTTCTTGTTCCAGAAAGAATGCTTTTTGTGATTTGGTGTAAATGTGTTCATTAGTTTTGGAGTTATTAAAGGAAAAAGACATTTATATATCTAAGGATGTGGAGTCTCTGCAGATCTGATTGTCCCTGTGCTAATATTTGATTGCCTGACAACACTTCAACCTGGATTTGTTGCCAGTTATTTCGGGACTTGGACTCAGCCGAGTCCCCACCAAAAAGTGAAAAATAAAGAAAAGGGGGCAGGAATACCCTGACTCCCTAGGCCTTGTGCTAGGGTCCTCTAGGGATGTGCGTAGCATGGGTTTCGATGCCTACGTGGGGGTTGGCTGGATTTTGGATATGACTACAGCCCAAACCACTGAACATAATTACACCAAATTTTGCAGAAATTTTGCATGACCCAGAGTGCTTTTTGTAATTTGGTATAAACATGTTCAGTAGTTTTGAGGGTATGAAAGAAAAATGATTTATGTATATCTAGAGACCCAAATCCGCTTTGGATAAGCGGATCCAAGTGCCACATCAGTGACAAGATTGGCTGGCGCAACTTGAGAAGAAAGTTGCGGCCACCATATTGTTCATCAGAACCCGGTTCCTAACGGGGAAAATAAAATTAAAGAGCAGTAAAAGGGATGAAAATGGGACTGATGGAGAGGTCTGTGAGGGCCCCCTCATGTGCAAGAAATTGCCCATAAACCTTTTCTTATCAGCGTGCAAGGTTCAGCGGATCCTGACAGATTTGGGTGGATTCACATAGATTTGCAGATCCTCGAAGATTCGGGTGGATCTGCGGATCCACACCCCAAATAAAAAAATATGCATGCACGCACTCACAGACCCACACATCAACTCATACACTCGCTCACACACCCACTTAACCAACCACTCACACACCCACTTACACACTCATGCAGTCACTCACACACCCAGCCATACACCAAAAAACCCACTCACACACCCACACAGTACTTTTGTGTGTGTAAAATCTGAACCTAACTATAATGTCCCCATTACATTTGCCTTTTTTCAGTGAAGATAGATATATAAATAGATAGATAGATAGATAGATAGATAGATAGATAGATAGATAGATAGATAGATAGATAGATAAAGATGGATAGATAGACAGAAGTTACAGTAGGTAGTTATAGTGAGGACCTTGTTTCCATAGGATAAACGATTTATTGTTTAACAATAACTTTGGCACCGCTTGACGAATCTTCACAAAATTTTCAAAACTGATTTGACAGTCGGTTAAGCTGCTGTCTTAAATGTTTTGGGGTGATACATCAAACTGCGAAAAAGGGGGGTCCCAAAACGCACTTTTCCCATGCATTTTACCATAGGAAATTGTGATTTTGAACACAACTACTGCCCGAACCACTGAACAGAATTACTCCAAATTTGACAGAAAGCTAGCTCTTGGTCCAAAAGGCTTGATTTTTGTGATTTGGTATAAATCTGTTCAGTAGTTTTTTGGGATATTAGAGTTTAAAAATATAGATATCTAGGGATGCAGTTCCTCCGTGGATACAACTGTTCCTGTGCTGATATCTGATTGGCTGCCAATACTTCAACAAGGAAATATTAGCAGCCGATTTGGGACTCAGCTTCAGCTGACTCCCACAAAAAAAGATTTAAAAAAAGAAAAGGGGCAGGGTAGGGCCACCCTGTCCCTCTAGCCTTGGTCTAGGTGTCACCCAGGGACCTGGTCAGGGCTAAAAAACATTTATTGTTTTTTAAAAATCAAGGAAAAGTCCACAGATGGATCTGCAGGTTTTTCTGAGATAAAAAAAAGTGCAGTCTCCCAAGCTCTGCCTTTTCTTTGCCTCTAGGTGGGCCAGGTCCTTGGGCATTGGGGGTGAAAAAAGGAGAGGAGCGCACAAGGCCCCCATCCTAGGGCTTTTCAAAGCCCCTGGGACTGTCACTTCCCCTGGGGACTGTAAAATAAGTATGCGGGGGCCGCACAGCCCAGCGCCGTGGGGACCCACACCTCCCCGGTGCTGAATATTTATTTTTAATGGAGGATCCTGTACAGCCTCCCTGCAACCCCAGAGACAGCCACTTCCCTGGGGCTAAATATGAAATTGATGTAGGGAGCCCGCTCCCCTCCTCGCAGCCGCGGGACCACCACCTCCCTGGGGCAATTTATTGAAACTAAAGGGAGGGTTATGGGATCCCCCTGCAGTCCCCGGGACCGCCAACTCCCAGGGGCTGAAATAAAATAATTAAGGGGGTCCATCGCTGACCTCTGTCCTCGTGACCACCACCTCCCCAGTGCTAAATTAAACACTGGAGGGGGATGCACGGCCCGCTTGTGAACTCATACATGGTCCTGGGGACCAGCACCCCCAGGGCCGGCTCCTGCTATGTCCTGGGGTGGCCATCCCTGGGACATAGTTGTTTGCTCTGACTTGGCAGGAGTTTTGACATCTCCCCCCAAGTCAGCGCAAACACTGCGGTTCAAGTGGGCAAGAGCTGTCAAAGTGCTCTCGCCCGCTGGAAGAGGAGGTTTCATCTCTTTCCCCGCCTGCAGACGTGAGCAGGGAAAGAAATGGAACAATTGCTCTTGCACCCAGGGAGCTGCATGTTTAGCAGCTCCCTGTGTGCAATAGCAATGCTAGATCCTGCAGAAGGTGGGAAGCCAGCTGGGACCACAGTGGCCTTGAGGCTCCCACATGGTCCTATTGCACACTGGCTGCCCTGGGTGGCACCCAGGTGACATGGCTGGGCCCCGGGGGGATGGGGTCTCTAGGGCAGAAATTGGCTCGGGGAGGGATGCCAGGGGCCAACATCAGTCCGGGACCCCCTCTGCCATTTGTTTATGGCCAGGCCCAGGGGGATGGGCCCCCAGGGCTGAACTCAGTCAGGGAAGGGGGGTCATGAGGGCTCCCTCCCCTACTGATTGAAGGCCGGGCCCCAGGGGATGGGGTCCATAGGCCCGAGATTAGCGCAGGGAGGGGAGGCGTGCAGCCCCCCACTTCTATTAAGTGTTTTTACTTGGCGATTCTATATTGAAACACTATCTGAAATCCTTTGTCGAGGTGAATGTATCGCCGATCTATTAGAGCACAATCGGCAAGTGACTGTGATGAGTGGGTTCTTGCTTGTCCTCTACTGCTGAGTGCAGAGTCCATGATTTTCCCTTTAAACTGATACAAACATGCAAATGTGCAAATCCCCTGGAAGCTCTGCCCACTTGGCCCCGCACAGTCCACCTTAGTAGTATGCAAAGGTCTTCCCGCCTTTTACCAGGATGGTGGACAACTTACCAAAGGTCCCCCCAGTTCATTTGCCAATTTTGGTGGTGTGTTCTTAATACCAAGGGATATGAGGACAACTCCACAAAACAAAGAAGCACTTACGTCATATAGATAACAAGAAGGACCCTGGTTTGGTGGTGATTTACACCTTTGTAGTCTTGTTGGCCTCCCTATAGGAGGATTCATCACATATTTCTAGATAAAGACGCACCAGGAACAATCATATTGTCAAAACGCACAGGTGACATTTCCTTGTGCTCCATTACACAGCTGTAGCATAGACTACGTACTGGACATTTATCCAAGGAGGCAGAAAGAACTCCACTTGAGTAGATATTGTGTGCAATACTGTGGACTGTGGTCAGGTGAGAATCCTCTGTGGCCGAATCACTCACATAGCTACTGACACACCCACATAAATACTCACAGACCCACTCAGAAACTCATGTACCCATTCACAGACCCACTCAGACACTCGTGCACCCACTCGTAGACCCATTTAGACACTCAGGCACCCACTCACAGATCCACTCAGACATTCACATACCCACTCACGGACCCACTCAGGCTCATGTACCCACTCACACACCCACTCAGAGACTCATGCACTCACTCAGAAACTCATGCACTCACTCACTGACCCACCCAGAGACTCATGTACCCACTCACAGACCCACTCAGAGACTCACACACCCAGAGACCCACTCAGAGACTCACACACCCAGAGACTCATGCAATCACTCACAGACCCACTCAGACATTTACGCACCCACTCACACCTACTGTCGCACCCATACAGACACTAACACCCACTCTCACTCTCACACTCACACAGACCCACTCACAAACCCTGGCATATACTCTCACACCCACCCACAGTCACACCCAGAGACATCCTCTCATACCCAGACACTCTCACCCCCAGAGGCACCCTTTCACACACCTGTTCTCACACCTAGAGAAACAGGCCATGCGGCCAACCCCCGCCATGTGCAGTGTGGGGTTGAGTGGTTATAGGGGTTTGTTGCATGCCCTGGCCGCAGGCTTCACCCTGCAGCCAACCCCAGCTGCACCCAGCCAAAAGCCTGCATGGCAGTGGTTGGATTAACGTATAGTAATTAAATTCCTTTATGTTAAAAAAACACATAAATATTCACTGAAAAAACAAAGGTTATAGGGATGTTCCAGTTAGGAAACAGAATGATATAGAATTTCTTTGAAAAAACAAAAGGCTTCAGGGACATTATAATTCGGTTCTGAATTTACTCTTACAAAACCATAGAAATTCAGCAGTTATAGTTTGAGTTATTTCAAGAAACTATAACTGGTGCCCTAAGGTAACTATAATACCCATCCGCAACGTGCAGCAACATACTTTTAAAGTGCTTGCAACAATAAAGTGCAAATGCTAAAATACTTTAAGTTCATAATACATTAGTCTCATTTCAAGAATCTAGTTCCATAGAATACCCGCCCTGAAAGCGCAGTTTTGCACCAAAACGTTTAGCACCGGCTTGCACCATTTCTGAGCACCAGCTGGGCACCATATTAATGGAATGGTGCAAGGCGGTGCAAAGGGTAGGCAAGTGTGAAAAAAAATGATGTTAGCCGAGTGAGGCTGGAGGTATGGAAGAAGGAGGTTTTGCACCAAAAAATGACGTTCTGCAGGTTAGAGTAAAACAAAATGACTCTAACCAGCCTAACGTCATTTTCTGACGCAAAACCATCCATACCATATGACTCCTGTCTTAGAAGAGACAGGAGTCATGCCCACCACCCCAATGGCCAGCACAGGGGACCAGGGTCCCCTGAGCATGGCCACTGCACCCAGAGCCATGTAGGGGGACCCACATGAGGGCCCCCAGTGGCACTTTAAAAAAACATACTGAACTGTACTTACCTATACTTACCTGGGATTGGGTCCCCCATCCTCTGCTGTCCCTCTGGTGTGGGTGGGGGTATCACTGGGGCCTGGGGAGGGCACCTGTTGGCTTATTATATGGTGTTCCACCATGGAAATAGGCCCACAGGTCCCCTAATGCCTGCCCTGACCCAGGCATTAAATAATGGTGCAAAGCTAGCTTTGCACCATTATTTGACCCCTCCTCCCTCCTGTGCGTGATTTTAGCACAGGGGGATAAATATGGCGATAAGGCCATATAGTCATTGTTTTAACGGGAACGCCTACTTTGCATCTTATTGACGCAAGGTAGGTTTCCACATCTAAAAAATGACTTTAACTCCATACATTTGGCACCAGGCGAGTCTAGCGCCAAGGTGTAAATATGGAGTTTGTTTTGCACTGAATTTGCGTCAAAGAAATGATGCAAATTCAGCGTAAAACAAGTAGAAATATGCCCCACAATGTATCAAAATACATTTTAAAACACCCTCCCTATCGTCCTAAGCTATTTTTTTTTCCCATTTCCTTTTTCTTCTTTCTTAAACCTGATACATATTGCCCAACATCCTTTAATCTCAAGAGTTCACAATATTAAGGGAAGAAGAAAGTGAAGAAAGCGGTAATGAATTTCAATTTTCTGATCAAATAAAAACTCCTCACCAATGAACATGTAATTCTGCATTCATGATCTTCATGATCACCACCCCTTTCCGACATTTTAATATGTTTAATACCAAAGTAGCCGAGTTCTTTCGGATTTCCTTTGTGTCTTTCCCAGAAATGCTTTGCTACGGTGTAAGAAAAGTCCTGATTCGTTATAGCATGTATTTGCTGGAGAATTTACAACTAGAATTTATTAGTTGTGCTACCCACACAATTCTTGTTACAGGTATATCGGAGCACATAACCAACATGGTCTATTTCACATATAATGTGCTCTTTAATTTTCTGTTGCTTGTTGTTATATATTTGATATGTTGTTTTATTCACCCTATATTCACATGTTCTACATTTTGCACATTTTGAAATCCCAAATTTTGTCAGCCAACTTGTTTTCAAAGATTTCAATGGGGCATATGACTTTGCATCAATAGGTTTTCCAAAGAAGCTACTTTTCTATAGGTGATCAATGGATGATCCAAAAGAACCTCCTTCAGATGCTCATCCCGTTGTATGATTTTCCAATTTATTTGATTATTCTTCTTAATTCAAAATGTCTTATGTTAAAATCCATAATGAAATTGATATCA